>NW_024402841.1:0-45071 GCF_007990345.1 Gossypium hirsutum
TATACATAAAAAAATTATATATTTACTAGAACAATATTAGTTCTTTAATAAACCAAATGAGTTATTGTCAATGTGAAGTCGTCCTCGTCCTTATCCAATTGTAAACCAAGAACTTGCTTGCAAATTTGCAATCCATTGGCTTGGACCAATTAATCACCTGTTTCTTTAAAATTCCACCTGAAAATGACATCCCTCAAAATCCAAAATACCCACCCACTTGTTACTTTCTTCATATTTAATATTAATATGGAGGTGCTAGAAAGGGGGACCCAAGCAAGTGCTCCTCATCAAGCAACGTACACCATGTGGACCAAATACAAGAGACATCTTATATCATAAGTCCATAATTTAACGTATTCATAATCTAGGATGGATCCAGTTTTTTATTATTAGCATTAGCACCGTCAGAGGTATATATGCGCGAATTAAGGTAATATATAGTAGGTTTATTTTATCCATTGAAGATAAATAATGATTGATAAAAAGTTAAAATATTAAAGTTAGTCAATTAACATTAAAAAATTAAAATATAAATTCTCAAAAAATTCGTTAATAGAAAAATGGTAAACGAAAATGAGAAAAAAATTAATCTCTCACCGTTCAAAATGATTAAACTAAACCTATATGTTGGAGAAACACTGCTACTCATTCCATGTTCTATTGTAATAAACTTGCTTTATTGCTTAGTCCCATTGTGTTAGGATTTATTGACCTAAATTCAATTCATTTGAATATGGTATAATTTGACAAAATAACTTAATTTTCTAATTGATTTTCTTGAAGTGATGTAACTTCAAAAAGCTATATTCAAATTTTAATTATTAAATATGAATAATATTAAATAGTTTGAGTATCTAATAATAATAATAATTTTATGTGTCTAAAATATGCTTTTAAATTTTATTTAATTGTGAATTTCAATAAGTAATAATAATTCTCAATGGCAAAAGCAAACCTATTTAACTCATTATTATAATAAAAACAAATTATTTTCAAATATTTATTTTTTCTTTGATTCTCGTAATAATATATATAATTTATTTTTCTTTTTTATAATAATTAATCTTCAATATTGAATCAATTACTTTTATAATTATTATTGTGTTAATTTAGCACTTAATTTAATTTATATAATATAGAGATAAAGTTTTGGTCCAGATGTAATGTTACTTATAATTGTGTTATTTTGTCAAACCAATTGACTACATCATAGACAAACTATAAATTTGTAAATCTATTAAGTATTAAAAGAACTTTCTTTAAATTGTAGAGAAAGATTAAAATTGAAAACATGTTTATATTTTCATATTTATAAAAGAAAAATCACCTGATAACCACCTCTTCTGTATTACGTTCAATAGTGAAAATATTAAAAACAACATATCATATATAATTAAAATTATTTGTACATGAAATAATAATGAAATTAAGAAAAAATTTACTAACTGTCCATCGAGATTCAAGGGTTAACTTGGAGATTTCAAATGGTCGTGCATGGGTGAACAGCATATTTTAGGACTAGGGGAGAAAACTCATGATGAATATGATGCTTCAAAATTTGGCTTCTTGTGATGATATTGCAGAACCGATGTTTGATAAGATATTTGGTGAAGAATAGATAGGTTTATTATGAGATTAAACTTCATTAAAGGTTACACATGCAAGAGATAATGAAAAGTTGTGTATTATTATAAAATTAAAAAGAAATAAAAAATGGTTGTTAATTCGAGTACAAATGTTTGATTTCGTGGAATATTTTTTTTCAATGTAACGGTTACCATGGTAGATGTTCCAAACATTTCATTAAAGGCAACTTAAAGCCTCATAATAAGAATTTGAGAATATATCTATTTATTTTAAATATATTTAAAAAGGTTTAGATTCATCCAATTACATCCAATTTATTTTAATTGGGAGTTAGATATATAATATTTAGATATCTACTTTTTCTCCAAAACTATATTATTTAGTTTTCTTTTTAAAAATAAAAGGTTAAAATACTTAAGTATGAAATATGAAGGAAAATATTGGATATCGAAATTGTTAGAAATAGATATTCAATGTATTAATTTCTTTTATAATGAACATAAAGAAAAAAAAAGTTATTTTATTAAATTTAAACTAAGAAAAAAAAGTAAATTGAAATGGTTATTATAACTTTTTTTTTGTCTAAAAATTTAAATAGAGTTAAAGGAAAATAAAACTAAATAATAATTTTAAATGGCTTTAAAATAGATATAATAATAAAAAGTAAAAAAATCTATTAAAAAAAGAGAAAGATTATTATAGATCTATTTACTTTTGGTAACACTAATTAACTTTTATTACAAAATACCTAAATTTCCTTTACTCTTAATGATTTTTTATACTTTCTAAAAATATCTCTAAGGGGGAGCTGGTTTTATATATATTTAATGAAATTGAGACCATGAACTTAATTGTTATGTAAGTTCAAGAAGGTGCTATTGCTTTTCTTAATTTGTAATTAACTTGTGTAGGTTTTCCATGCTTAAATTGCAGCAATTGTTGAGGAGATGCCACACCTTATTTCTACATCAACAGCAAAACACTTGGTTCGTTTAGTGGCTAAAACCAACCTGTATTACTAATTTATTAATAAATGTCAAATTGTTATCTTAATTGATAAAAGAAGTGAATATATTTATTTAAATGCATCTCTTTTTATAGCCCAAACTTTATCTGATAATAATATATAGTTAAGAGCTTTACCCTAAACATATAATTATTAGCTACATCGATCATCACTATTTCAATTAGGTGGGGACTTGCACCTCTCATTCTTTTACAATTGCCGCCCACGCATCTTCTTTCCTTCTTTTCTAGTTTTACTTTCTTGCATTATATTATATATCATTACGTCCACATTCATTGTATGGCTGGAAATAAAATATTTTATATTTATACAAGTGTTGGAAGGAGAAAATTGTGAGTGTCTGAGTTTGGGTTCATAAAGTAGAAAAGTTTGTGTGTGGCGCATTTCATCAAGTGGTACTATATGCGCATATACTTACCAGCAAGGTTGAAATCATACCATGCCTGAATGCTCGCGTTTTTTGGTGGGTGGTTGTGCTTCATATGTTGTCCAATTCAAAGATACTTGGTTTGTGAACTTTGCCTCAATCACTCACACTCTCATTAAATTTAGGGAGGCAAAAACTCAACTTAACTTGGAGACAACATGAATTTATTGAGAGGTTAAATCGATTTCTGAATGAATGATATTATGAAAGGAGTCAATCTCCCTCAAACAAAAAAGCATCTTTTTTATTGAAGGAAGGACGATTCTTTTTCTAAAGAAATCTTTCAAGTGTCACATGTCAAAAGCTAATAGACCCTATGTGCCAATAATTTCCATTCAAGGGGCAAGAGTTTGAATTTTACCATGTGTAGATGCTCATGTCCCTTTGATAGGTAGTCTTGCACCAAGCACAACTTAACCTAACGAAGACTTCTTTGATAGGAGGGGTCGGCCTCCCTCATAAAATGAAATTATTGATTAAATGAACTATAAATAAAGTGATAAAGGTCTTTATATGAATTTTATTTGATCTTTGAGTTGATAATTGAATTTGATTATTTTAAGTACATAAATTTTATTATAATAATATTTATTATTTTAAAAAATCAAGTATTATTTAATTAAGTTAATATTAATTATAATTAATTTATGAGACAAACTCAATAAAAAATATTAATATTAAAAATTTGATATATTATATTTAAAAATAAAAATTGCTATTTCTTTTCAAGTCATTTATTCTTTTCATTTTCCTCTTCAAGAAATCAATTTCTTAATTATTAAGCACCGATTTAGAGAAAGAAAAAAAGTCCACTAAGTCTTTGTCTAATACAAATTGATTATGATATCAATGAGAAATGAACATATTTTAAGAAAAGAAATTCATTTTGTCTAACACATTAGTAATTTATAATTTATCAAATTAAAATAATAAACTTTTGATTATATGTGTTGTTTAACATAGCCACGCTGAGCACGGTCCCATTAATCTTCATGCTCATTCTTCATTTATATTTTTAGAAATTAAATTGATATATTGCACAATCTTTCATATCCACTACGGAATTAAAATTTCCTAAATAAATTCCATCATTACAATTGATTACAATTTTTTATTTGATGTTTAAGAAAGTTAATCCTTAATTGCAAGTTTGAAAATTAATAATTCAATAATTTAGTAATTAACAAGAAACAAAATAATAAATATTAATGGCTTTAAGTGATGGTTCATACGATGTCTTACTCTGGTAGGAGGTTAAAGGATCTTAAGGTAAAGAAGATAAAGTTTGCATCCCAAAGTTAGAGTGAGGTATTTATAGGTGAAGGTGACCCTCTCTAACCTAAGTCTTGACATTTGTATGATGCAGGTCCCATCATAGTTGGCCACTTAAGAGATATAGTAGCTTCTAGGTAGGCCGATAAGGATAGAGAGAGCTAGGTGAGTCCACATGTGAGCCATGCAAAGAAAGACTCAAGACATGTTTTATGATGTAGGTCTCACCCAAGGTTAAAGTGAATAATTTATAGGTGAAGGTAATCCTCTCTAACCTGGATTCTACAGGTTCATCATTGCCAACACTTAAAAGATACAATAACTTTTAGATAAGCGATATGAGACAAAAAAGAGTTAAACAAAGTTCACGTGTAAATCATGTAAAGAATGACTTAACACTTATTTTTAGCGGTACATGTCAAAGGAGTTGTACACATTTTATGTATGTGTCCATGAAACTTAAATTTGACGAAGTATTCATGATGGTGCAATCGAAATAGACGCAGTAAAATTACGAGGGCGAAGCCTATACAACGAGATACATATAACAAAATCTACATTAGAGCTATTGATAATTTTATTTTTGGTAAGGAACCAACAAGTGGCATAAAATCGATGAGTGAGGTGTGAAAGGGGATTCATTATTGTATTAAAGGGTTAAGTGAGTAGTAATTTTTCTTCTTTACAATAAAGTTGGTGGAGAATTAGATGTGTTAGTGCAAATTGACTAACTTTTCTTATTCAATTCAAATACTTTCACACCCCCAGTCAACATTTTGAACCATTTACTGCAATGGAATGATTCCATCATTTGTTTGTTGATTAGTCGCATTTCTTCTATCTAAATCAAAATCAAGTCTCAAAATTTGCAAATAAAACAGTCCAAAACTTGGATCATTATTGTAGATGCGGTTGATGAATCGATAGTTTTGTTTCTGGTATTATAAGTTATAAATTGAAAAAGAGAGGATATAACCTTGTGTCAATACATAAGGTTAATCATTTACCTTTTAAGTAGTTGGAATAATTTTTGTGTTTTAGTTAGATGATTGACCATTGATACCAATCAAAATTGTCGTTCCTAATTGCAATTGTGGGTCCCTTTTCCTTTAAAAAGAAAAAAGTATTAGTATTAGTATTAGATTCTAATATAGGATGACTACAAAATCCATTCGGACGTGATGGGTCGGGTCTAACTTTTTAAGTGCTTGAATGGGGTTTACAAACTCATTTACCTTGATATAATTGTTAAAATGCCCTTATATATACCATAATTCTACTTAAAAAAAAGTTAATATACTTTATTTGATAAAATATTAAAATAAAAATTATGTCATATTCAAATATAATTTTAATTTTTTGAATTAGATACGTAAGAGTAAATTAATATTTAAACTCGAGTTGGATTGAAGTTTTATTTTTGTGGAGAGTTTTATTATTGCATTACCATCTCTATTCTAGTGGTAAAAAATAAATGAGAAAATATTAGATAAGCTACGGGAAGATATATTGATTTGATATGAAATCAGACTCAATTCAATTTGATTATAAAAGATTAAGCTAAATTTAAATTCAAAATGATTAATTTGAAAAAGAATAAAATACAAAATTTAAAATTATAATAATCCAACACTGAGGCAAGTAAAGTAAAGAAAAGAAAAGAAAAGGAGGTAGGAGGCGGCCATGAATATAATCTACATTTTAAATGCAGCTTACCATATGCTATACCTTAATAAAAATAAAATACTTTGCTTCTTATATCAGATTTGGTTAAAAAAAGTCAAAAATGAAATATAATGCTAGAATTTAAAATCAAATCTTTCCAAACCAAATTTCATTGTTTGATATGAACTAAATTCCAAATATCTAGTTTGCAGTTTAAGAGTGAATATCAATTTAAACAATACAAACAAATGCTTGGGTATTAAGGTAATGACCAATTAACTCAATATCAAGAACCGGGGAATAAAATTTGTGTCCTGATATAAAATTTAATTTGAAATTTATGCGCTATTTTTATATATTACTCATAAAAATTAATTAATTAATCAATTAGGTTAACATTTATTGTTAGTATTAAAATTGAAATTTTAAATTGAGAACTATAAAGACTAAAGATGATTCAACTTGAGAACATATACTAAATCTATAATTTTACACATAATATAAAATCAATGGAAGAATTTAACTTTACCATTTAATCATAACTAAAATTTCAAGAATTAGAAAATACCAATACTAAATGAATCAATCGAAAAAAAGTATATGAAACTAAAATTGATCACATTAAAATACAAAAATTAAATCTATAATTTATACAAATATAGTACTAATAATAGAATTTGACTGAAAAAAAAAACACTAAAAATAATCCAACAAGAGTTCATGTAGCATAGTACAAGACTACACATTTACCTGAAGTAATTTGAAAAGTATAAAACCTGAATTAAAGTATTAAGTTATAGAGAGTAGAAAGAGGAATTGAAGAAAATAAGAGGAAGGGGGCTGAGCTGGTGATGCGGGGTTGGGTACTCTGCTCCTTTTCCGTCCACAAAAATAAAATTTATTGTTCTTTGAAACTCATTTTTATTTATTGATAATAAATAAAATGAAAGTTTTGTTGGAAAGAAACAAGGGGTCCCAATTTGGTATTAGGAGGGACGGCAGGCAGCAGTCGGCCGCACAAACACAGAGGCCTCTCTTTTCTCTTTCTCTTCTCTTCCCTTCCCTTCCTTCTCTTCATTATTTGTTTCTTTATATATGGCTTGTTTCCCTTTCAAAAAACTATTTAATCATAATAATATTATTTGCTTATTTCATTTATTAATGATTATAAAGGAATAACAATAGGATTAGGTGTTTTGGTTCACAATCTCAGCCAATTTATTTGGGTCTTTCTTTCTTCTTTCACACACGTTTTGCTTCTTGTTTTTTCCCTTTCCTGTTGGCTGCCTCTAATATAAAGTTGAAACACCTAGCTTCCATCTTCATCTTCAACCTCATCTTCTTTTAGGACTTCACAACCCTTTCTCTTTGTATATTCAAAGAATCAATAACAGAAGACGGTGAAGCAATCAAATAGGTAAAAAGGTATTATCTTTGGCATGTAAGGGTCTTGGTAATATGCCCCCCACAAAAAAAAGGGTCTTCCTTTGTTTCATGATCATACATATTATATATGCTGTATATATATGAAAGATTTTTTTAAAATTTTTTTTATTTATATATTTGGATGGGTCGATGATGATTCTGGTCTTTTGAAGAAGTTGGGGTATATGGTGGTCTGTAAGGGAAAGGGATGGGCAAGTAACGAAGAAATGTGGTGATCAGCTTTTTTTACCCTTAGATCACGGACCAAGTTTCTTCTTTTTTTTAGAAAAAAAAATTGAAATGATTGTGTGAAGAACAATTCAAACAAAACATTGGCCTTCGAAAACCAAAGAGAGAAAAAACCCACTTTTGTTGGGATCAAATACAGTACTGGGAGCATGTGACTATCTCTCCTTTTGTTTTGCTCTTTTTTTTTCTGATTTATTTATTTACTTTTTTTTATTTTGAGAAAAAAATCTCAAAGCTTCTCTGTTTGAACGTATTTGATCGTTGGATAACAAAGGTGACTTCCCCCTTTTTTGCTATCTATCTTATCTTTATTGGTTCCATTCAGTTTTCAGGTGTTCTTTTGTCAACTCTTTCTGTGAATTTCTTGTTTGGGATTTCATAATCCTATCATGCAATTCTAGCATACTTTGTTTCTCATACAAGGTAAATAAAAATAAAAATTCCTTTCTTGGTGAATAAGTCAAGCAGATATTGAAATAGAATTGAGTTTCTAATTTAAGTTTAGGACTTTGTTCTGCAAAATTCTCTTTGTTAATGGATTGCATTCTTTTCCCTTTAGGAGGGGTTGCATATGTTACAGCGATAGGGATTATATTATGTTGAAAATAGATTGCAAAGCTTTACCTTTATGGTCCCAAATTTGAATAGCCTTTTAACTATTGTTACTTGTCACTGTCCTTTTGGGAATTTCTTGAATCTATCGACAATTGCCTTGCTGATTGATCGGTCATGATCATGTTAATGGCAAACAAAGTAAAATCTTGACTTGTTTATAAGTTAGAAATATCCAAAGTAAATAATTTTAAGGTACAAACTTCGGCTTAGTGGAAAAGACCGAGTGGTATGTTGAGGTCGGATTGTGTATGACCATTTGTGCTCTCCTATGGATTTCATGGTTTTAGCGGTTTTTCATTACCATATGATATGTTGATTTTGATATTTTTTCCAGATATAAAGGATACTTGTTAACTAGATGGATGGATATACTAGTAAAGAGCTGCTGATGGGCTTGTTGTACCTGGCAAGGGTTCCGGCATTATCTTGAAGGATCATGTTAATAACAGAGAACGGAATGCTCAATTTTGCAACCGAATTGGGTGCAGTGGCAGGCTGAACTCAATGAAAGGTACTCTGAGTGGCTGCTCAGAAAAAGCTAAATCTTCGAGGCCTTCCTTACCGCACTTCATCGATTGGCAAGGAAATAATTGGAAGCTCCTCTAGGGTATACTCTGCACCTATCAACTCTAGAAAATCCTCTACGAATCCTCAGAAAAAGCTATCATCTCAGCTGGAAACAGATTCATCTGAAACTAGTAGTGTTCAGGATGAGCCAGAAGGGTCAGAGCTCATATCCCCACCAGGAAAGATTCAAAGAGGGTTGCAGCCCGGAGCCGATGATGCTGATTCTAGGGAATTTAGAGTAATGGAAGTTGGAAGCTCTAGCACAGCATCAAACACAAGACCGAGGAGAAGCTTTAGTCAGCGTTCAGGTTGGGCAACCAGGATGCTCTTGCTGGTCCATCGGTTACTTTGGCCTCTCGTCGTGCTTCCCTGGCAACTCGTGCCAACGCAAGCAGGTACAGTTTGAGAAATATGAAGTGTAACTCTATTTCTGATGTTGTTCCTTCTGGTTGTTCATCTTCGGATTCAAGCCTCAGCAGAAGGAAAGACACAGTAAAAAAGAGAAATGCGGATGGAGAAGGTAGTTCTTCAACTAAGGGAAAGAAGTTGAGTGGGTCATCTTTGGAGGGACGGAGCAATGTTTCTAGTCACAGTGTCTCCATTTCTGATTCAAGGCGAGCTAGAAATTGGTCCCCGAATAGTGATAGCAGTGTTGCTTCTTCAATTAGGACTCGAAGATCAAGCAGTAGTTATGGTAGAGGGAGACTCCCTAACCAGGACAATGGGAGTATATTAACTTTGAATGAGCCCCCTGTGGTCATGCCGCAAGTGCCTCAAGCTGCTGTAACCATCGATTTGAATGCACCTGTTTCCACAGAAACTGGCTCAACTTGTGCTATTTCTTACGGTCGAGCAGGTAGAATAAGTGAGAGTTTACACAGTATCATACCGTCTATTCCTTCTGAAGCTGGCATCAACCTCTCTTCAATGACCGGGGATAGTTTCCGGCGCTACAATATGGATGGCATTGCAGAGGTATATTAACATTATAGTTCAATGCATTGTCTTAGGCATGGCCGTATAACTTGCTTGTTATTAAAGCTTCATCTATTACAATTATTTTATGTTTACACAGGTGTTATTAGCTCTTGAGAGGATCGAACAAGATGAAGAGTTGACGTATGAGGTAACTAGTTTTGAAGTGTTCCACTTGGCCTGATTGTTCTCTGTTTGTTGATTCTGTTTCTGTCTTGCAGCAATTACTTGTTCTAGAGACCAGCTTGTTCCTTAATGGCCTGAATTTTTACGACCAACATAGAGACATGAGATTGGATATAGACAATATGTCATACGAGGTTTGTTTTAATTTCCACTTTGGTGGTGTGATATTTGCATTTTAAGTTTCTCCACTCTATATGCTCTCGTTGTTAAAGGTAAAGTATCAAGTTAAGCTCGTGTTGGTATCATGATAGGAATTACTAGCTCTAGAAGAGAGGATGGGTAATGTGAGCACTGCACTATCCGAAGAAGCAATGTCAAAATGCCTTAAAAAAGCATCTACGAGGCAATATCTATGGAGGATGTTGCAAAGGTCAGCTGTGAGGTTGAAAAGGATGATGTGAAATGCAGTATATGCCAGGTTCTCTCCTATGTGACTTTAAGCTCAATCAATGAGATGTCGGCTTATGGTATTTAGTGAATGCAATGGTTCAGTTCCAACATTGTTGGTTAACGGTCTTGGTTTTGCAGGAAGAGTATGTTGTTGGAGATGAAGTAGGGAGGTTGCTGTGTGAACATAGGTACCATGTTGGGTGCATACGGCAGTGGCTGCAGGTGAAGAATTGGTGCCCTATTTGCAAAGCATCAGCAGAAGCGATGCAGTCTTCTTGTTCACCTCAGAACTGAGTTGGAATTTGAATAGAAGAAAGCAACAGACTGAGTTTCATTTTGTACAAAATTGATGGCTTTCTCTTCAGCATTTTAAATTTTAATTTTATGGATCACATGTAAATATCAAATCCAAACAAATAAAGCAGATGCGCTTGGACTGACTCTGCACTGGAAGGAACACTCAATTCACTGGTAATAAAAACAAATGTGAATCAAAGTACACTTACTGCTGGTGCCGCTGTTTGAATTGATAAGTGTTTTCTCTCTTAATTGCTACAATTGCCTAAGGTTTACTATATATAAACAATACTTATATAATTACATTCATCCTCCCTTGCTTCAAAGTTCAAGCGCTTACATTGACAAGCACAAAACCTCAGATGTATCCTCATGTCGAACATAAGCCCTTCATGATCATGCCTCTCAGTTGTACCTACAAAAACAAGAAAACAATTGTACTGAAAATCAGCTCAACAATAAAAGACAACACTAGTAAGTGTATCTACTCCAAAAGAACAGGTCCAAATACTGAGAAGCTGTTGCCTCTTTTAGTAAATAAGAACTGCCTTTTTACAACAAGAACAGTCACTGCTTGACATTCTTAAGCTCAGCATGAGCAACTCATAACTAATGTGTAGACTTGCAATGTTAATTCTATATGCATATATACATAAGCTACACAAGAACATAAAATCAGAGCTTAACAAATAGAATTTTCAGGGGCATCTGGTGGGAAAATCTAAATATAAACCACAATGGACAATTTAATAGATGTCGATTTTTTACTAATAACTCAAATCAATTCTCAGATTTTAAAATTACATACAGAGCAATGCTGAATCTCTTAGATAAGTAATTTTACCTTTCCTCCTCATTGGCTGTAAATTACAAGAAAAACTTGAGATCTGTTGAAATGGCAGCAAACAGCCAACAAAAATTACTAATCGTACGACAGAGCAACCACTTGTAAGCACTTTCTTTTCAAGCAGCATACTTCAGTTGCTCAAAGATAATTATATGATCAATCCCGGCTCAGCAGCAGGTGTACAGGCATCCTGACACTCAAACCATAATTTCATCTTGCAAAGGGCAGAGCTTTATCTGACTGATCCATCCGGTACATGTCAGTAATCCAAAAGATCTAGGAGCTTCAGTTGTCAACATCTTGTAAACACGTTGAACCAATCACAGCTTCATGATAAACAAATTTTTGAGGGAACTCATTCTTCAAAGGAATGCAAACAAATTTTTTCAAGCAGCCATGGCCAATCTTCACCCAGCTGCTGAGGATTTAGCTCCATTGCCACTTTGAAATCAAGCAGAGATACTAAGCGCTGCTGCCCCTGCTCATGCAAAACTTTTGTGGGCCCGGTGGTACTCTGCATATGCCAGTGATTGCTTGGCCACATACCATTAACAAGCTTGCCTTGAGGCTGCTGCTTGTGGGCAGAGTGCTTTCTCGGTTCACCTGTTGACCTTGATCCAACCAAATCAACACATGACCTAATCAGTTTCTTCAAGTAGACATCCAACATGCTACTCAACAAGCTAGCACATTCTGCGGAAACCTCTCCAAGGCCCTGCACTGCTGCAATCTGATCCATACGTTTCTTCAATGTCTCAGTATCATACAAACCGCCACTGTCATAGTAGCTAATGAAGCCACCACTGCTAGCCACTGCAGGAGCTTTGCGGGCCCCACCTACACTAGCTGAGCAAAATGAGATCCCAAGTGGTGCAAGCAAAGAACCTGTAGAGAGGAGATTAATGGGATTAATTTGTTCCACCTCCTCCCCATCTTCAACAAAGCCTCCTTCACTCTGATCTTTACTAGGCACCCTTGGTCTTCCTGTGGAATGCACCAAACCTTCCCTTTGAATTTCAGGCTGCTCGACAACTGCTAGAAGATGCTGCACTGGTCTCTGATAGTCATATGGAGTCAAATCCCCATTGTCCATACCCAATTTAATGCCATTGTCTCCCTTCCCAACTGACTGATATGAAACAACAATCTTTCCATTTGGCCCCAGCGGGCTGGGCCTATCCCTGAGTTTCTATCCCGAATTCCAGACCTAACCTTTCGTGGGGATGACACTGGCAAAACACCATTTGACCATTTATCTGTATTTGGATGTGACCCTATATGTTGATGTCCATCATCTTCTCTAGCAGGAGAAGTTTTCGCAGTTTGTATCAAAGATTTCACGGGAGCTGCTTCAAAAACTGGTGGTGGAGTCTTAGCCTGACATGCATTTTTAACATTGAACGTATCAACTGATTATGCAGTGGCAGATTCTCCCTCCCAAGTAAGCGGTAACATGACTTATCAAACTCTTTTTTACTGAGCTTCTGACTTAAAAACCTAGTCAAATCATAAAAATACCTTTTTGACCTCTCAACCCCAATCTTCTTCACTATCTGAGATTTCAATTCAGCTAAATCAATTCTGAACCCTTGCTGGGTTGCATTGCTCAATAAAACAGACTCCTACACCATTCAGAAAGCCGTTTCCACCCAAAATTACAAATTTCTCCAGCACCCAACAAGTTCAAATTCACCAATTTGAATGGGTATCGAGAATAAAATAGCAATTCATCCCAGTATTATTCCTAAGACACATAGCTGTATTTCAGTTTCCAGAATGAAAAAAGAGAATACAAATTGAACCACCTATAAACCAAATAATGCATAACCCAAATCACACATTCGCCAAAACCAAAACCCTAAACCCTAACCGGTCAATGAATAAATCAAAACCCTAATACTGAACTTAACGAAAGCAAGGCAGTAAATAAAAACGAACAGCAGCAATTAAAACCAGCAAAGAGTTGTTGTTGTTGTTCTTTCAGAAAATAATAAAATAAATAGAATGAGAAATTGAAGTTGAAAAAAGATATCAATGGGATAAACAGAAGCAGGGGAATTCGAGGAATGAACAGCGAAAGAGAAGGAAAACAAAGAAAGGGTTAAAAGATTGAGAGAAAGAGAAAGAGCTAACCTTAGACAAACTCGGTTGACCAATTTGCAGAGAAAAATCGAGTGCCACAGCCACTCACTCAGCTCGTTGTTGGATTCTTTTTGGATCTCCTCCTCTCGAGAATTTTCTCTTCGAATGAATAATATCTCAATTTCCGTGTCTTGATTCAGCTCTGTTCTCTTCTTCTTGTTTTTTTTTTCTCCTAAAGAAATATTTTTATATTAATGATTAGAGTTTATGTTTGTGTTGTGTTGCTATATCTTCAACTTCAAAACTAGGTTGTGCATGTAATATTGTAGTTAGTGATGCCACTTTGACTTTGACGTTGACTTTGACTTTTAAAGCCAAACACAGTCCCAGTGATGCTCAAACTTCTTCTTTCTCTGGTTTATATTTATGCATCAAATAATTTACTATGGTATCTCATCTATGACAATCTTATGAACATAAAATAGAAAAAAAATTTTTTTTTCTTTTTGATGAATGTTAATGAATGTATTGTGGATGAGAAGGTTTCTTCGTTGGTGTCTGCTACTTTGACAAGAAATTGCATTTTCCTTATTCTTTTTTATCCCTAAAGGAATGAAAGAGGGAGGGAGGTATTAGCAACTAGCTAGGTATGGGTTATGGCTAAGCGTTATTTAAGTGTTTGAAAGCAATTGTTTATGTTGTTGAAGTGTATACTAGTGGGAGACTGAAGTTGATGGAGAAAGGTGCCTGATATTTATGAGGTTGACATGAAGGACCTACCTCTCCTTTCATTCCATAAAAGTATTAGGAAATGGCATTTTGTACCTCTATTAAAAATATTAATAAATTAATTTTATAGGTTAAATTAAATAGAAAATAATTTTTTAAAAATATTTATATATTATACTATTATAAATTGGTGTGGTTATTCTGATATTTAGATCAAATTCGAATATGAGAGTCAACATTGTTGAAAAAACTTTATCTAAATATTACATTTGATCCGAAAAAGACTAAGTTAAACCTTAAAACATATAAAGATACTTGTGATTATAAAAAAATGGTGTGATAGATGAAATAATTAAACAATGACACAACGTATTACATGTACTTCATATTGACATAATAGATAAAATTTTAATAGTAAATAAATGAAATTTTAATAAAAGTATAAAAATAATATACCTATTTATTTAACGAAGGAGACAAAATATAATATCTTAGAAAAGTTTCAGCTGCATGACCATGATTTTATTTTATATTCTTTAACTTTTCAAACTATAATATGCTTGTCTGTCCAATAGAGTGTACAAGCACTAAAACTAAATTCTCTAAGCTTTCATGTTGGGAAAACACACAGACTCTCACTCACATCACATGTCCACACAACACAAAATAACAGAATGAAATATAATGCGCATCACCATTCATAAAGGAAGTGAGCCCCCCACTAAACCATACCTTCTTCTACTACAAAACAAAAGCAAATCCAATCCATTGCTAATTAATTATTGATTATTTATTAAACACCTCCTTCCCTCCCATACCCATAAAAATGCCAGCTTTGTGCTAAAGAGTGTCCTTGTCAGAAATCCCTTGTCCTAGACTTATGTGTAAGATTCTTTCAAGGATCCATCTTTGCAATATATTAACAGAACAACATCAAATGGATTGATAACATCTTGTCTTGTCTCAAACAATGAGTTCTCAGACCCCGAGTCTCTTTTGCCTACTCCTGTTTCTCCTCCTTACTTTGAGTCCGAGCCATGCTCAACTCGGGGTCGGTTACTATCACAACTTGTGTCCTGGCGTTGAATCAATCGTCAAATCTGCAGTTAAACAGAAGTTGGAGCAGACATTTGTTACAGCTCCAGCAACTCTTAGACTATTCTTTCATGACTGTTTCGTCCGGGTTTATCCTTTGCCTTTGCCACCGTTGTTTTCTATGTTTAATCAGAATCAGATTAAGAGGGCACTTACCTATTTATTTTGCATGTTGAAAGGGGTGTGATGCTTCCGTGATGCTAGCTTCTTCATGGAACAAAAGTGCAGAGAAGGATAATACGGATAATCTTTCGTTAGCTGGGGATGGATTCGACACAGTG
Organism: Gossypium hirsutum; assembly: GCF_007990345.1. Lineage (NCBI taxonomy): Eukaryota > Viridiplantae > Streptophyta > Magnoliopsida > Malvales > Malvaceae > Gossypium > Gossypium hirsutum. The sequence goes on from NW_024402841.1 coordinate 15,717, forward strand.
ATGAAAGCCAAGGCTGCTGTCGATAGTGTACCTCAGTGCCGTAACAAGGTTTCATGTGCTGACATCTTAGCCCTGGCTACTAGGGATGTCATAGCTTTGGTATTTTTCAATAAAACCTGGTATCTGATCCATCGTTGTCCACTTTAATACTCTCTGCCTGCTACAAATAATCAAATCTTTTCTGTTTTGGAGACTGGAGGGCCATCTTATGCAGTAGAATTGGGAAGACTTGATGGCAGGATCTCAACAAGAGCCAGCGTGCGTCATCATCTCCCTCATCCAGATTTCAAGTTAGGCAAGCTCAAGGCCATGTTTGCCTCTCATGGTCTCACTCTTACAGATCTGGTTGCACTATCAGGTACTAAAATTGTTCCACCTTTTCCATCATATCAATTAGCTATATAAATAAATATACACTTGTGTTGTGTGTAGGAGCACATACAATTGGGTTCTCACACTGCAGCCGGTTCTCCAAACGAATTTACAAGTTTAAAAGCAAGAGCAGAATTGATCCTACACTTAACCTGCGATATGCGAGGCAGCTTCAGCAGATGTGCCCGGAAAATGTTGACCCGAGAATGGCCATTGAGATGGACCCAAGCACGCCCCGAATATTCGATAACATGTACTACATTAACCTTCAACAAGGGAAGGGACTTTTCACCTCTGATCAGTCTTTGTTCACTAATGCAAGATCTAGAAATATTGTTAACCTATTTGCATCCAACAGTACTGCATTTGAAGAGGCTTTTGTAGCTGCCATAACCAAGCTTGGGAGAATAGGGGTCAAGACAGGAAAACAAGGTGAAATCAGGAATGATTGCTTTGTTCTAAACAAGATTTCATAATTGATTTGGCATCATCTTTCATTGGTGTTAAGAAACAAACGTTGTAACTTGCAAGGGAACAAAAAGTTACAAAACTATGAAGTCGGGACTCATTTTTTTCTTTTTTTTTTTCTTGTAAAAGCTGCTATCTCTAGCTAAAGGAAATACCAGCAACTGTAATCATTTCAACCGTTGCTGCATTGCAAAAATGCAGGATGTTAGGGTCAGGCTTCAACCATAGGCTTAGGAAGAGATTGCTCCTTCCGAGACCTGCTCGACTGTCGTACAGAGTAAAAAAGGATGTTTTTGATAACCTAAAAGTTCAAAAGTAATGGTTAAATCTGAAGTAAGAGAAGAGGGTAGATTTAAAAATGCCAACCAAGTTTTCAAAATAGAGAAATTCTAAGAATCCAATCAAAATAGCTAGTCACCTGTGACATTAAACCATGAACTTGCTCCATAGTTATTTTGCACTATCTCTGGTAATCTTAGCAAGCTGTGACTCTTCCTGCAACTCATAAGTAGGTATCCACATCGCATTTAGTTAAAAAGAAGATAAAAGCTACCCTCTAAATAGCTCGAGCCAACTATACAAATTACAGAAACTATATTGACCTTCTTCCGAGGGGGTCCTAGTGTCATGGGTTGCGCATGGGAGCCCGCAACCATGACACATCTGTGTGAACCATCAAGAAGGCAGGAGGTCATTTAGCAATCAGACCGGCCCGTTGCTTGAAGAGATTGAAGGCCCATCTACAAGTTAGACAAATATAATATATTATTTTATAAGATTACATATCTTAGATAAGATATGTAATCTTAGAAGATATGATTTTATATTCTTAAAGGTTTGGTGGTAGGTGGCCTTTAATCATAGCCGTTGATGTACTTAATTTTGCACCGTTGGATTTGGGGAGGCTCAACTATAAATAAGAGACCTCTTCCCTCATTGTAAATCACTTGAGTTTTGAGGAATAATAAGAGTTCTTGAGAGTATTCACTCAAACATTATTCTCTCTTGTGTTCTTGATATTTCGTGGCTTGTTCTTATTTCGTTCTTCGTTCGCCTTTGTTTGATCATTGAGTTGCTTTCGTTTGTGTTGGTTTTCAAAGGGGAATTCTATTGAATCCTCAAATTGTGGGAGTTAGGCTGACTTAGGAGTTTTTAAAGCAAGAAACTGCCTAAGGCCGCACGGATTGTGAGGCAAAAATCCTAAGTCCGTGACAGTTGGTATCAGAGCCAGTCTTTCGAAAGCACTATTGAAGGATGTCGAGAGAAGTTGGTGAGAATGAGCCAATGGAGACCCGTGGGAGGGTCAGGAAGGCTAGTCGATCGAGGGACATGTTGTCGAGCTTGGAAAATCGAGTGGTCAATCTCGAGGAGTCTGTTGGTGACATGAGGGAGACACTCGAAGTGGTCCTAACCCGTATGGAGGAACTGCGGGAAGACAGCAAGTATTCGTGCTTGACACTCTTAGATCCACTTCGGACAAGCTGACGGTAAGGGACGAAGCTCTTGAGGCCCTGGTGACTGCCATGAAAGAGGAGATTGCTGAGCTTAAGGGAGAGCTCACAATTTGTAAGGTCGCTTTGGAAAATGGGATGTTGACTTCAAGATCGAAGCAACGCCATGTAGATGTTCCAAAACCCGAGAAGTTCAAGGGGGCTAGGTCTGCGAGAGAAGTGGACAACTTCCTGTGGGAATTGGAGCAATATTTTCGAGCAATGGGCATTGAAGATGATGCCACTAAGGTAAACACTGCTTCGATTTACTTTACTGATGTTGCTCTCTTATGGTGGCGACGTAGGTCCACGGATGAGAGACGTGGAGGAACGACCATTGGGACTTGGGAGGAGTTCCAATGAGAGTTAAAGAAGCAGTTTTATCCGCAACATGCTGAAAAGGAGGCTCGTGCTAAGTTGCGTCGGCTTACGCAACAAGGCACTATTCGAGATTATGTGCGGGAGTTTAGTGAGCTGATGCTTCAGATCTCAGACTTGAATGAGAAGGAAGCATTTTATATGTTTGAGGATGGGCTAAGAATGTGGGCTAAGCAAGAGTTGCGCCGCCTAGGCATCACCGATTTGACTGTAGCTATGGCTGAGGCAGAGAACTTCTACGAAGCTGGTGGGAGAAAGTTTGACAATAATGATGCTTCCAAACCCAAGCCAAGACCCAAAGGCAATGGTGGGGGAGACAAAGAGCAAACAGAAAGGAGTGGCGAAGCCCTAAGGAATTATAATGGTAGACCAGGGGATAAGAAAGAGCCAATGAGATGCTTTCTTTGCCAAGGTCCACATCGGTTGAGTGTTTGTCCAAAGAGGGCCGCTTTCAATGCTATGGAAGCACGCGAAGAGGCCAATCCTGACACCAAAAGTTTTGGTACGATATTGGGCGGTGTTGAAGACAAGACGAGCAATGGGCTGATGTTTGTGGACATCATCGTGGCAGACAGAAAATTGAATGCCCTTGTTGACACTGGTGCATCTGATTTGTTCATGTCTAAAGAGATGGCGAAGGAACTCGGTCTCAAAGTGGAGGAAGATTCGGGTCGAATAAAAACGGTAAACTCAGAAAGTATTCCCATAACGGGTGTGGCTAAAGGGGTGGAACTCAAACTTGGCGAGTAGACAGGCAAGGCAACCATTAAGGTAATCCCACTTGATGATTATGATTTTGTGGTAGGATTGAGTTTGTTTGACCGACTTAATGCGTATATTCATCCTTCCGAGAACTACATGATGATCTCTGATTCGAACCATCGTTATATGGTGCGAATGAAAAGAAAAGAAAACATGGAAGGCAAAACATTGTCGGCAATCCAATTTGCCAAAGGAGTACGTAGAAACGAAGTCTCCTATTTAGCCACCTTAAGGAACAATGTGGAGGAGAAATTCGAAGAAGAAATCCCAAAAGAAGTGAAGCAGTTGTTGCAGTCTTTTCAAGATGTAATGCCCACAGAGTTGCCCAAGACATTGCCACCAAAGAGGGAGGTAGATCACAAGATTGAGTTGTTGCCTAATACTGAGCCACCAGCAAGGGCACCATATCAAATGTCTCCACCTGAGTTGGAGGAATTGAGAAAGCAGTTAAGGGAACTTTTAGATGCCGGGTTTATTAAACCTTCCAAAGCCCCATTTGGAGCGCCGGTGTTATTCCAAAGGAAGCATGATGGGTCCTTAAGATTGTGCATTGACTATAGGGCCTTAAACAAGATCACTGTGAAGAACAGGTATCCCATTCCTCTTATTGCAGATCTGTTCGATCAACTTGGTAGCGCGAGATGGTTTACTAAGTTGGATTTGCGATCGGGGTACTACCAAGTGAGAGTAGCCGAAGGGGATGAGCCCAAAACAGCCTGTGTGACTCGGTATGGGTCTTTTGAATTCTTGGTGATGCCGTTCGGGTTGACAAATGCTCCGGCAACATTTTGCACCCTAATGAATAAGGTATTACAACCTTTCTTAGATCGCTTTGTGGTTGTTTATCTTGACGACATTGTGGTGTATAGTAAGACGCTTGAGGAGCATGTTGGACATCTGAGAGAAGTGTTCCAAGTCCTACGGGAAAATGAGCTGTATGTCAAAGAGGAAAAATGCTCATTTGCCCAACGAGAGGTGCCTTTTCTTGGCCATATTGTAGGAGGTGGCATGATCCGAATGGATGCAAGCAAAGTCCGAGCAATTTCCGATTGGGAGCCACCAACCAAGGTAACGGAATTGCGGTCCTTTCTTGGTTTAGCAAACTACTATCGACGTTTCATTGAAGGCTACTCCAAGATCACTACACCCTTGACGGACTTATTGAAAAAGGGCAAAGTATGGGACTGGGACTCTCGGTGTGAGAAAGCTTTTGACCAAGTAAAGCAAGCAATGGTGAGTGAACCTGTACTTGCTTTACCGGATTTTACAAAGGCGTACGAGGTACGCACGGATGCCTCAGACTATGCAATTGGGGGAGTATTGATGCAAGAAGGACATCCAATTGCTTTCGAGAGTCGAAAGCTGAATGAGACAGAACGGAGATACACGGTCCAAGAAAAAGAGATGACTGCTGTGGTGCATTGTTTGCGCACATGGAGGCACTATTTGCTGGGTTCCAGGTTCGTGGTATTCACTGATAATGTTGCAAATAGTTATTTCCTAACCCAGAAAAAGTTGTCCCCCAAACAGGCTCGTTGGCAGGTTCTCCTAGCAGAGTTTGATTTAGCATGGAGTACAAGCCGGGGAGTGCCAACATTGTAGCTGATGCGCTTAGCCGAAAGATGGAATTTGCAACGATAATCCAACCCAATAGTCCCTTATTGGAGCGCATTCAGAAGGGTTGTCCCACGATTCCACGGCCAAAAATTTGATTGAGCTTGCTAAAGAGGGAAAAACGAGGCGATTTTGGCTCGAGGGAGAATTATTATACACTCAAGGACAACGTCTATATGTGCCCCAACATGGGAACTTGCGAAAGGAAGTCATGAAAGAATGTCACGATTCGAGATGGGCTGGACATCCAGGCATGCACCGCACTTTAGCTCTCTTGGAGGATCGATTTTATTGGCCTCACATGAGTGACGATGTGGAGACTTATGTGAAAACTTGTTTGGTGTGCCAACAAGATAAAATCGAGTTGAAGGCTCCTGCTGGGTTGCTACAGCCTTTACCTATTCCGGAGCGCCCATGGGAGAGTTTATCCATGGACTTTATTGTAGGTTTGCCTAAATCTGATGGATTTGCAAGCATTTTTGTTGTGGTGGACAGGTTTTCGAAGTATGCAACTTTTATCCCCACATCCAAGGAGTGTCCTGCTGAGGAGGCTGCTCGCTTGTTTCTTAGACATGTGGTGAAGTATTGGGGAGTGCCACAATCTATCATCAGCGATCGAGATGGGCGATTCACGGGACGATTTTGGACGGAGTTGTTCAAGTTAATGGGTTCAAACTTGAACTTTTCAACCAGCATGCATCCACAAACCGATGGGCAAACTGAACGAGTGAATGCGTTATTGGAGATATATCTACGGCACTATGTGAGTGCCACACAAAGGGACTGGCCAAAGTTGCTAGATGTGGCTCAGTTTTCTTACAATTTGCAAAGAAGTGGGGCGACAAACCAGAGTCCGTTCGAGATAGTAACAGGACAACAGCCACTTACACCCAATGCTGTTGCGACTCGTTATGGGGGACCGAATCCAGCAGCCTATCGATTTGCGAGAGATTGGCAAGAGCAAAACGATTTGGCTAGAGCTTGTCTTCACAAGGCAAGTAAGCGCAATAAGAAGTGGGCGGATCGAAATCGAAGGGACGTACAATTTCAGGTAGGTGAACCAGTTCTTGCCAAACTACACTGATTTTGCGACATGATGGGTTGCACAAAGGACTCGTTCGGCGGTACGAGGGGCCATTTGAATTGTGAAGAAGGTAGGCAAGGTGGCCTACAAGCTTGAGTTGCCTGAAAAGCTTAAAGTTCATCCAGTATCCACGTGAGTATGCTTAAACCATTCCATGAAGATGGAGAAGACCCAAATCGAAGCAAGTCTGAACGAGCACCAATGGGGTAAAAGCCGCCTATGATCGAGAGGTCGAGAACATCGAAGCGGATCGTATGGTCAGACGTAAGCACTACCGACCGCGGCGCGAATACTTAGTCCGATGGAAGGGATTCCCGGATAGTGAGATGAGTTGGGAACCTGCTGAAGCCTTGTGGCAATTCCAAGACAAGATAGATCGATACCATGCAGAGGACGCGACGAGGGCGTCGCTAGATTTGGTGGGGGAGAATGTCATGGGTTGCGCATGGGAGCCCGCAACCATGACACATCTGTGTGAACCATCAAGAAGGCAGGAGGTCATTTGGCCCAATCAGACCGGCCCGTTGCTTGAAGAGATTGAAGCCCATCTACAAGTTAGACAAATATAATATATTATTTTATAAGATTACATATCTTAGATAAGATATGTAATCTTAGAAGATATGATTTTATATTCTTAAAGGTTTGGTGGTAGGTGGCCTTTAATCATAGCGTTGATGTACTTAATTTTGCACCGTTGGATTTGGGGAGGCTCAACTATAAATAAGAGACCTCTTCCCTCATTGTAAATCACTTGAGTTTTGAGGAATATAAGAGTTCTTGAGAGTATTCACTCAAACTTATTCTCTCTTGTGTTCTTGATTTTCGTGGCTTGTCTTATTTCGTTCTCGTTCGCCTTTGTTGATCGTTGAGTTGCTTTCGTTGATTGGTTTAGGGGATTCTTTGAATCCTCTGTGGAGTAGGCTGACTTAGTTGTAAAAACTGCCTAAGGCCGCAGATTCTGAGGCAAGAATCTAAGTCCTGACACAGCACTAGAACAATAGAGCCTATGCCTACAGAATCATTAAGGATCGCATCGCATTTTTCAACTTTCGCGATGGTGCATGCATTCATGAACTAATTTCACAATTTTTTATACATAAGCACACAGGAGCTTGCATAATGGATGAATTGAAGTGAATTCAAATAAAATATTAAATTTGGTTAAATGTTAAAAAGAAATCCACCGATCTCAAGTCAATATGTAGTTTACTGTTACAAATACAAAGAAAACTTGGGCAATCTTTATCTAGGATATAAACAATATACAGCTTCGAAAAGAAATACCAATCAAATAAGATAAAAAAAAGGAATGACGTAATCACTCAAGTAAAACCATTGTACATGCTATACTCTCTAAGTTCAAACTACAATGGCTGATGGACTTCAGCGAATACAATGGAAGTTGCTGGTTATCTATATTTGGCTTATAAAAAAAAAAAATTATATTGATGGTGTTTATTCATAAATAGCAGCTTCTGATAATACCATCTATGTGAAAGGTGCATTTACGACTTCGAGGATATTTCAATTTAAAATTAGGATTAATTATAGATATTATTCTAATGAGGTTAAATGATGAGATGGTAAAAACTCACATCTGAAGCTAATCATTGTTTTATATCAAATATAACTACGGTCAACTTTCAACTTCGCTAATTATGGCGACGAGGGTCGAACATTTATTCACCTTTGGCGGTCGTTGATCATTTGTCCTTTGCGATCACTATCTAAATAGTTTAGGTGGTGGCCGACTGAGAATGGACTGTTAAGAATTCAATGCCGTTGGCCATTGGGTCCAAAAAGCCATAGCTTAGGGAGAAAATGCTTTTTTCAGCAAATTCCGTCCTATATAGTTTCCGTGCGAGGATTGACGTAATTAAAGACAATTCATGGCTCTTCTAAAACAAGCTATATATGTGTGAATTTTATGTTCAGAATTCTCAAAATGATATACATGTGCGAAGGAAAACTCTTAAATTAGGCTATACCAGTTAAACCATTCCAGGTTTTTTTTTTACTGTATGTGCTTACATTTCCTTCCCTTTGTTTACCTTTATTAATATAATACTATTTATAGTTGCAGCTGGTGTGTGCTGTTTTTAACTAATTTTTATACTTTCATTGTAACACCCATATTTTACCCGCCGAGCTCAAAATTAAAACCCAAATAAAATATAATAATAATAATAAATGTCCAGTTTCTTACAAATCAAACCAAACAAAATCATTTCTACCCAACCCACTAAGCCTATCATTTTCTGCCCCAGCCCAATACGACCTAACCCACTAAACCTAATCAGCTACCCTGACCCACCTAGCCAAGCATTCCCCAAACCGAAACCCTAGCTTCAGTAACAGTGACGCCGCGTCGAACCCAGGCCTTTCCGCACGTGCTGCACCTCCATGCGCGGCGTCTCCATGGCTTCGTACAACGCCGTCCAGCCCCGTACGATCGTACCTGCGCGCAAACAAAGGCAGCAGAGAACAAACCAATTGTTTTTTTCATTTTTATTTTCAATTTTATCCAATTATTTTGGGTTCTTTGTCAAAATAGGAGAATATAAGAACCGAAAGTTTTTTTGTACTACTACTACGCATTCAATATACAAGAATTGAGAACAAAAAAATCAAGGAGAAAAAGGTGATTTCCTGGTCTTTTCGTTTGGCCTGTTATTTCTTTTTTTTTCTCTTACGCAAACGGATGGGGGTTATTGATTTCTGATGCGGCGCAGGGGTTGTTAGGGTATCTTAGGTTTAATCTTTTTTATTTAATGTGATTTGAAACGGTGTCGTTAGACTCTTTCAATGGTTTAAACGGCGCCGTTTAAGAGCCTCTGACCCGCGCGGTGACCGACCCGAGGGAGGATCCGTGCGCTTGGGTTTAATGGAATATTTCTGCTACAGGTCTTTCCGCTTTGTTATTCATTTTCAATTCGGCCCTTCCCCCTGTGTTTTGAATTTTCTAATTTAACCCCATGGGTTTTGTGATTGTTTCACTTTGGCCCTACATGAACAATGTGCTTTAGGGCCGGGAATATTTCCCATTCAGTCCCTGCCTTCTGAGCGTGTCCCAATTCAGTCCTAAATCACCCTCTTTCCTTTATTTGCGATTTAAACCCTAAATTTTGGGCCCGATTTCAATTTCGTCCTATTTCATTTAATTAATTTATTATTCTTTATTTAAATTTGTCATTAGATAATTTATTTGTTTTTTTTCAAAAAAAAGGGGCTCTTCTTTATATTATGTATTTAAGTTTCACATATATTATTTATTATTTTAAACAATTCACCTAATATTTATTTAAAGTCTTTATTTACACTTTTGTTTTAAACTATCATGTATAGATCGTTCCTTAACCTTTTTTATCTTTATTGTTAATAAGAAAAAGATACGGTTTTTTTATTTATATATTTATTTTTTTTATTCATTTTAAGCTATGTTAGTATTATCCATCCTTGGTTTCATATATTGTTGTTTGAAGTATTTGTCATTCATTTCGAATTGATTTCCTAAATTATTGTCTTAACTATCAGCTATGTAAAATTGCTTTCTACATTTTGTTTTATTATTTGGATGTTACTATTGATGTATAAATGATGCGTGTGGTGTGGTTGATTTATTCGTTTATTTGTTCAATTATTCAGTTTCATTTATTTGTTTATTAAAATGTGGCGTGGTATGTTATAATTTGTTTATTTGTTCTCATATTATTGTCATTTATCAACTTGACTGTTTATTCATACATTAAATTTAACATTACATCGATTTTACCCGAATTCGTAAAAAAAGGGAAATGTTGGGAAATAAAGGCAATACCCGATATTTGGAATCCCCGAGAGAATCAAGCCCTAATGTATTGGGTTCTATTTCTCCTCGTTGAATCTAAATAATCAAAAGTTTTCTTTAATCAAAATACATAAAACTCAATCTCGGAATTCGATAAGTCGTGTCCTAATGTATTGGATGTGATACGTCGTTTTCTCGAAATGAGGATTAAAAATAATAAGGGCAATATTCAATGCTCGGAACTTTGAGAAATCGTGCCCTAACGTATTGAGTTTCAATTTTTCATCGGACTCAAAGCAATTGAATATCCTTTTTAAATCTCACCACGCAAGTTTTGAAAATCAAAAGACAAACTTATTCTCGAGGACTAAAAATGTCGTGCCCTAACGTATTGGGTGTGTCATTTTATTACTCTAAGATAAGGAGGTCTTTGGTATTCGCATTAATTTATCCATACATCTTTATGAACTTAATAGAAAGGGGAAGGATCGTATTTTAAAAGTTTTTCAAAGTTTAATACTAAGACATAAATTGATCAATTCGGTACCATTTTTGGGCGTTTCGAGGGTGCTAACCCTTCCTCGGGCGTAACCGACTCCCGAACATGTTTCTCAAAATTCGCAGACCTAAATTATTTTTTAGGTGATCCGATCACATCTTAAAAAAATCGGTGACGACTCCCATTTTTATTTTCAAAGTCGATTTCCTTTTTTTTCAAATCAAAAAATGGTTTCGACATTCATGATTACCATAATTAACCATCTCATTGGTGGTTGCAATGAAGAGTTTTTCAACCAATGATATATAGGAAAAGGATTATATGGACAGAGACGTGACATTATCTGTATTTATTTTTCAATAGTTAATGTCATATTAGTATTTTTGTCATAATAAAAAATTAAATTCAAATGAAAATCTTAAATTTCATGATGAAATTATTGTTGTGGCATTAAACTATTGAACATGGATAATATCTTTATTTCATACAATCCTTTCTCTTCTTTATATCTTATTTCCCAATCATATGTATGCGAGTCACAAGTATAATGCATTATTTACTATTTTCAAGAATTACTGTGTGAATTTGAAAGAGTTTAGTGTGATGAGGAGATTAGTGTGCAAAAGAGTGTTGAAATCTCCGAATATTTAACTTGTGATAAATGTGACAAAGCTGGTGACAATAGAAGTAACAATAAAAGCAATTGTCCTACCAAGGTCAATGTTGTATTATAATTAAGATAGTGAAAAATATTTTCAGACATGCTTACGTTTACGACTACATATTAAATTGTCCAGACTGCGTAGTCTAATTAGCTTGACTTGACATAGGGAGCTAAGGTAAAGAGATTTTGTCCATAATTTGATCCAGTTTGACTTGACTTTAAGTAAAATATTGTTATTATATTTAATTATAACAATATATAATTTTTTTATTTTTAAACAATAAGAGGTTGACTTTGCAGGAGGGAGATATTGAATCATTAAACATTTATTTTTTGCGAAATACAAAGAAAATATACTGAAAATATTATTTAAATCCATCTTTAGATTAAAGCAAAATACGAAGACTTGTATAATGCTATTAGTTTTGATATAGTTGTTCACAAGTACGAAACCCCTTTGCTTCAATTGTGGGAGTTATTACCATCGCCAGTTTATCCCTTTTAGGTGTGCTTAAGTTTCACGTGAAAGTATAGCTAGGTTACGACACACATTCACTTAATTAAAAAAAAATTTACAATTTAAATATTCAACACTGATTAAATTTTGGATAAAATCTGATGTCACTTTTTTTTCTAAAAAAAATTACACGTAATGTTTATATTTCAAATTAGCTTTTATTTTTAAGCCTAACAAATTGAAACACGTAGTTTTGTTTCTTTCATTCAGCCTCAACCTTTTCTTTTCATCTTTCTTCATAGAAAGAATCTACTTGTAGATACAAGTGAAAGAAACTTCATCTCTCTCTCGCTTGAACACCTTCCATCACCATCTTCACCTCAGCCATTTGATCACCTCCATCAACTCCAACCCTCATCACCCTAACCTGCAAACCCAACCATAAATTCGAGGGAACCCAAGTCCCAACAGTAAAACCAAAGAAAAAACAATCCACCAGCAACCGAAAATAAAGAAAAGAACTCCTTGTTTTGAAGTCAAGCAGAACCTGCAAAGAAAAAGATAACAGTCAGAGAACTAAAAAAGGAGAAAGAACAGAAAAGAGGAAGAGCTCTCTGTCGCTGGTGTATCTTGGCTGCAGAACGGCGGCAGTGGGCAGAGCAAGAAGGGGGGGAAAACAAGAAACAAAAAGAGGTAATTGGTCGGAGGGAATCTACTTGCAGACTGAGAGATGAAGGAAGTGATTAAATTGAATTACGATTATTCTTTTTTATTTTTAGGCGAGTTTACCGTTGTTTCATTACATTTTACAGTGAAATGTAAAAGCATAAAATCAACTATCAAACGCAACCTATAAATTTTAGATGATAAATTAATTATTCACTATCAATATTCAAATTAAAAGTCCATAAACTTTGTAAATTAATTATTTACTATCACTATTCAAATTAAAAGTAATGATTTATCATCTAATAAATACATTTCCACGAGACATGTTTTTTCCAAGAAGTATGTTCAAAATAAAAATTGTGGTTCTTCAAATTGTATTTATTGAGTGCATATAATAGAGGGACTATGGTGCTCACAAATTAAATTACAATTAATTCAATTTCAGAAATTAGAATAAGAATTCGAGAATTCTTCGATTTGTTAATCAAAGGAAATTCAAAACTTCGTTATTTCTCGGAAGGACATTTGTCTTAACCCTCTAGTAACTTTGTGTGGGGCAAAGAATTCTCTTTAAAAAATGACATCTGCACCTCGAAGCCTACTATTTATTTCTATATAAATCTCTAGTTCTATCGTCTCTGTAATAGACCCAATTTGTCCGGGGCCCATTCAAGATAAGCAGAAAAACCAAGAAAAATAATAAATAAAATTCAGTCCAAAAACAGTCCATTTACAATTGGCCCAGATCAATTTACCAAAAAAATACAGACTCTAACCCCAAAATATACCAAGACCCAAAATACAAGCCAAGCCCATTTATAAATGACCCAGTACAAACCCAAACTCTAGCCTAAACACCTAATGGCCTAACTCAGCCCAAACCCCAACCTAATGGCAGAACCCTAGCAGCGAGCAAGCCCCAGCGCCGCAGTAGCCCCAACTCCTTCGCACGTGCCAAGCCTATGCCCTCACGCATTCGCCTCCGTACGTGCCACGTCCGCACCTCTGCACACCGTACTTGCAAGAGACGAACAGAATAGCAGTAAAACAGACAACAACGGCACACGAAAGGGGCAGAGAGAAAAAGCAAGGATAACAGAGCGAGGGCAATTTGTTTGGATTTTTTATTTTATTTTATTCTGTAAATAGATACTATAAAAACCAAGAGTATGCTGCAACAAAAAAGAGGCATTGAGAATACAAAATCAAAATAAAAAGGTGATTTCTGGGTTCCTTTTTTTTATTCGCAAATCGCTTCTTTCTTTCCCTTCGGTTTTTATTTTAGCATCTATTGATCGTTTATTAAGAGAAACAATAAAAGAAAAGGAGGAACGTACTTGGTAGCCGAGCTCTTGCTCTCTCCGCAGTCATCGGAGTTGAAGCGAGGTTGAGAGCTTTGGGACGTCGAGCCGAAGTGGCAGGAGGGTGGAGGCTAGGGTTTGTTTTCAACAGACTGTTTTTAGGGTTATGGGGGCCTTTTATAGCGCGTAAAACGGTACCGTTTAGGGCCTATTTCAGTGGCCCTTAAACGGTGTCGTGTTGGCCGATTAACCCCAACAACCCGCGCGGTGACCCGACCCGGGGAAGGATCCGCGCATTTTGGCCTCCGTTGGGCAATTTGCACAAATGGTCATTTCTATTTTTACAGCGCGTTTAAATCGATCCCTTTTTTTTTAATTTTGCTCTGCATTTTTGTCATTGTTGCATTTCGACCCAGCTTGCAACGCCGCGTTTTGGGGAAGCGGGATATTTCCCAATCGGGCCCCCATGTAATACGCGTGTTGCAGCATGGTCCCCCACTCTTCTTTAATCTCAGTTGTTCCCTGTTAATTTGGTTTTGTTTGCGATTTAATCCTACTTGTTATTTAGTTTTTATTTTATTAGGAAATTTATTGTATTTTTTATATCATACTTTTTTTATATATTTGTTTTTTTTATATATCTAATTAACTTATATTTTTATAAAAAGTTAATTTATATATTTTATATATATGTATGTATAATATTTTTTTACTATAAGTATGTATATAATAATACATTATTAATTTCAAATGATATATTTATGTATGGAATCCTTATTCCTTTAAATTTGTTGTTTTATTTTAACTTCTATATATTATATGTACATACTATTATTTATACTAGATTTTATTTATATAAATCAAAACGTAGGCATTAATTTTAAAGTTATTCACTTTTATTTCATTTCGTTTTTATTTTTTTAATCTTTCATTAAAATTCATTCAAACCTTTTATTTGTTTTCTTAGTTCTATTACCAAATTGTACCAATATTTGTATTACTTATTGTTATTGTTGTTTTTCTTTTGTTTTTCATTGATTATGATTTAGGGTTGCTTAATTTTTAATAGGGATGTTTGTATAATATGATTAAAGTCGATGTTTGTATTTGCCTATTATTTGTTTAATTGTTTCTAGTTTAAGTTTAAATTGTTATTTATCTTCTACATTATGTGTATAGTCGTTTAATCATGTTCCTTTGCAAGAGTCGAATTTTATTAAAGCTTCATAATTGTTTTATTTCACAATCTTTAAAAAGGGCTTGGCATTCATAGATTCTCGAGAAAATTGTGCCCTAACTTACTGGGCTTCGATTCTTCTCGATGAATTTAGATAACCAAGCGCCCATTTTATTAAAACCCTGCAATTATTAATGAAGTTCTTAAGATTTCAAAATGTTTGATCCTAACTTACTGGATACGACATTTTGCTATCTCGATTTTAAATAAAGGCAATATTTTGTGTTTAAGAATTTCGAGAAATTGGACCCTAACTTACTGGATTCTGATTTCTCGATTGACTTAAATAATTAAATACCCTTCTTAAAGTGCATGATTTTCTTTAAAAAAGAGGGGGACAAATTTAATTTCAAAGATTGAATTGTAGCACCCTACTCACTGAGTGTGACAATTTATTTCTGCGAAATGGGTGCACCTTATCATTCCATTTAGTTATTCAAGTTTTCTCATCAAGGAGCATTTTTTAAAATCTTTTCAAGGTTTCGACATTAAGATATTAATCAATCAATTCGGTACCAATTTTGGGCATTACGAGGGTGCTAACCCTTCCTCGTACGTAACTGACTCCCAACTTATTTTCTCAAATTCGCAGACCAAAATCATCTTTAATGGTGAACCGGTCACACATTAATAAAAGATCGGTGACGACTCCCCTTTTCATTTTCAAAGTCGATCCCCTTTTTTCTAATTTAAAAAGTGGTTTCGACAGTCTCTACTTAAATTATCCAACAACATCACGTAAATCTATATACATATTTCAAAGATTTTTACCTACCACTTCAGCCATTATTTTGAAAATAAACTTACCTTTAATAGTAGAGTAATGCATCCCATGCAACATAAAAGTTAAAAAGTTATTGGTAAATACAAGTGTGAGTAAAACTCAAATCGGTTTGAAAAAAATTCAAATTTCAAGTTAATCAAATCGAGTTATTTAAGTTAATTCGAATAAGTAATTTGAGTTTCGAATTTGAATCGAGTTTAATTTTACAAGTCAAATAACTCGAATAATTCAAATAACAGATTGGTGTAAATACCTTTTTGGCCTTTGTCAATTTTGAAAATGAGCAAATTAGTCTCTCTCTCATAAAAAATAAAAAAAAAAACAATTTTTAAAAATTTAAAATATTTATAAAAATTTCAAATTTATATTTTTTTAAAAATTATAATAATTTAAAAAAATCTAAAGAATATATAAAGAATTTAAATTTTAAAAATTTCTAAATAATAATTTTTGGATCTAATAAGTTAATTAATGATTCAATTTTATTGTGTTAAAAGTTTTTTTTTGTTTTAAATTTTTTTCAAATATATATGGTTTCAAAATTATGTGCTCCACTATCGATTAAGTTATACTGTAGCAAGATTTTAATTTGATATATTTAATTTTTAAATTTATTCAAACAATTTCACTTGATTCGGTTGACTCAAATTTCATTTACTTGACTCGATTCGAAAAATTAAATCGAGTTAGGATGACAAAATATGACTCATCAACTCGATTAACTTAAAATTTTTTGACTCAATTCGGTGAATGCTCAACCCTAAATAGATATATAAGTTATTTTATATATAAAATATGTAAGTTTTTAGTACATCAATTTTGATGTTTTTAATTTCTAGATATATTTATTATTTAAACATGTTACATGTGTTATTTTTTAACTTAATTTATAAACTACACTAATAATATATATATTGTACAAATCCATCTTTCATTATATTCTCCACTCTTTAATAATCAACTTGTTACAGATAAAATGTCTTAATTAATTTGAAATGAAGATGAAATATTATCATATACTTTGATATCAAATAATAATTATACCGAAAATAAAAGTGGATTAAGTGTACAAGTTTATCTAAATTTGGCTAAACTATTTTGTTATACAAATATGTGTGTGACAATGTCATGACTCATGACCAGCCCATTCTACAACGTCCAAAGATCAGTCCATAAAAGTAAATATAATTCAAACAAAAGGGTTTTCTTTCTTTAAAGAGAAACCTAGGATTAATATAAGTTAATACGGTTGCCTTGTGTTAGGAAAATTATAAAATAAACATTTGGACTTATACTAATTAAATCAAATTAAGAATACTTTTTTAATTATTAAATTAATGATAAAGGATTGTGTTTGAATTTAAATTAACATCTATATTTTAATTTGAATTTAAAAAAAAACATTACTAATTTATCCAAAATACTAACCAAAAAAAAGGGAGGATTGTTGTAGAAAGATTTAGGGTGAGTTTGGATGGGCGGTGCGTTTAGCTGCGGTTAGTGTAAAAACAGCGGTGGCGGTGAGATTAGATACTGTAGCGATACTGTAGCGTGAGACAAAAGTAAGTTAAACGCACCGCACCGCAGTCAATCGCCCATCCAAACGAAGCCTTAGGCTATCAAAACCTGCGTCTTTTTCCGGGTAAAGGAATAGCTACAGAGGAGGGGGGAGTTGAACAAAGCCAAACAGAAACAACAAAGCGAGAACTGAGACTCATACTCAAGGTTGTATGAATGAAGGACTGCTTGAAACAGAACATGCAATACAGGGAAACCCTTCGCCTTCAACACGCTAAAATGTATTAATAATGTACGTATGTAAAAGGTTGGGTTAGAAACTTTTTCCCCCCTTTTTCTCTCATCCTCATTCATATTATCACCCTTCTTTCTTCCTTCCTTTTTTCCTCTCTCAATGATGTTACAAGTTGGTACAGGTAAGAGTATGATATACATATTATACTTGTTATGGAAGGGTTTCAATTTTATTATTTATTTATGATTCTGCCTTCTCAATAGCAATGGTTTGCTGTTTAGGGCTATCATTATTGAGGAATCTGAGGAGTTTTGGTTGTGAAAAAGTGGCAGTTATTATAGCATTAGAAAAACAACGGGTAGAAGAAGAAGAAGAAGAAACAAAAAAGAGGATGCATAAGTGCTGCACGAGTGTTTGAGGAAGCTTTGGCATTTGATTGATTTGATCATCCAAACCTATTTTTTATTTCCTTTCGCCATTTTGTTATATTTGGCTTCTGTGGTGGTTGATTTTGTATTGGTCTTCCATTTATCCTTTTTCTTCATCTTTATCTCCCTGGTTTACTTGGTCTATGTCTCAACAAAGAGATTTCAAATGGTGGGTGGGAACAATCCAGAGCAGTTCAATGACACAACTTTTACGAAATCTTTATGGTGGATTGGCGTGGGAAACTCAAAGAGATACCATAAGGCGTTATTTGAGCAATTTGGAGAGATTCTTGAGGCTGTTGTGATCACAGATAGACTACTGGGAGATCCAAGGTTATGGATTTGTAAGTTATTGATCCCTTTTATAAAAAAAAAAGAAAAAAAAAGCCTTGTTTGTTTCTTTGTTATCGATGCTATGACAATGTCAAATGAATCCTTTTTTACATATTGGTTTTTAGGTTACCTTTAGGATCCAGAGGCAGCTATGAGAGCATGCCAAACCCTGCACCTATTATGATGGAAAGCGGGCAAACTGCAATCTTGCTTCCTTGGGTGCTCAAAGACTCCTCCAATGATTTCTCAACAAGGTTTCTTCTTTCTTCTTCCCTTCCCATTGTTTATTACTATTAAATTTTTTTCTATATTGGAAATGCATTTGCATCTTGGTTTTGATCTAATGAAATGAAATGTAGGGGCGGGACGGTTTAGACCAGCACATGGTCCTGGATTGACGGCACCGCCTAGCTATCATGGTTCCTCCTCAGCTTATATCCAACAACCTGCCTGTCAATATTCAATTCCTTACTCAGCTTATGGGTGAGAGCAAAACTGAAATACTATGACATTTTATTTTGGCCTACAATATTTTAGCACTTTGGGTTGTTTATTTATTATGTTTCATCACCATCATTCTATATTTGTTTACTTACAGGTACACCGGATTTTCACAAGAAGGCATTTATCTTTGGTTAGTGTTTACAAATACAGTACCTCAGTTCCTTGGAATTGCCTTAGCTGAATTTAATGTTGTTTTGCAGAACTATTATAGTCTCTATGGAGGTCAACAGATTTCACCTTACTACACTTCTGGGGCATCAATAACACCAGGGATGTTTCATAATTTTTTTCCACTTTATGCACAAAATAATCAAGCTCATGGTTTTGGAGTTCAATATCCGCAAATCGTACAATACCCGTATTTGCCTCAACAATATAGCTCAACGATAAACCTGTCACTTCCATCTTCATGCCAATGGCAGCAACTACCACAGGTGATTGTTTTAAAATGTTCAAATACATTCGTATAGTATAGAACTAGTTAATCTGTTGTTGTATAAGTGCCTATTGCTAAGGTAAGTTGAATGCAAAATGCTATGAGTGTTGATACAGAAACTGCAGCGACGGCGGCAACGACATCACACCACCATCAACAACAACAACGCCACCTACAGCAATAGGGGTAGTGGGAATGTGATCAAGCCATTCACAAGCTACTGAAACAACCAACGTCCACATCAACAATGATATACCACCACCACCTACAGCATCAAGACAACAACAACCAGGTAATAGGAAAAAGGATAGGTCCCTCACAAGCTTCCCAAACACCTACTGAAAAGAACCATCATTTTAGTCATAACTGAAGATAACCAAGACCTTTGAGGTATGTGGTGTCTTTTATAAGATAATCAAGATCTTTTGAAAGGACTTAAGCAAAAAGGAAACATTTAGCATAACAAGAGCATAACTGAAGAATTCCAGCAAGGGATTTGTTTAGTCAAGGAACATGCGTCTAAACCTCACTAATTCATCACCTAATTTAGACATCAAAATCATCATAATGTTTTCGTCCTGGAGAATAGGGTCTCTTGATTACTTGTTACCTTAAGAGAAGAAATCATATCATCCTTGAATTTGCATATGGTGGAAACTAAATGTGGCCTTGGATTCAACGTTAAGACACTATTAATAGAATGATTTTGTCTCGGTTGCAAAGAGCATCCAATGGTTGTATCTTTGAACCCATTTAATTTATGGTCAAAGAATGTAACATGTAATTTTCTTTTTCCTTTTCATTATTTATATACTTTTCAAAGATAGGATAAATATGGTATTTAACATATAATCTGTTATTTTGTATTTCATCACTTTTTTGGTGAATTACTAAAACAGGGTAAAGCCCGAATAATAGTGGCGGAGCCACTAAGAGACCTAGGGGCCATGGCCCCCCTAAATGGTAGATTTTCAATTTAGGTCCTTTATAATTTTTAAATTTAAATTAGCAATGGTAAAATTGTACTTTGACCTTAAAATGATAAAATTTTGATTTAATCTTTCAAAAATTATAAAGATATAGAGACAAAAAGATTTTTTTGGCTCTACCACTGCCGAACAACTAACATGACTAACGCGACTTGAAGTTAGGCCACAGCTGAGGTAGTGAACACACTTAACCATCAAGTCATCACATGGGTTCATTGTATTTCATCTTTTACTTTTAGTGTATTCTCTTTGTTTAATGGATCAAATATCTTGTTTTCCGTTGGGGTTGGACACCATATCGTTGGAATGGAATCCAAGGGATGGGGATCTCTTGTTTAATGGGTCATGTTTTGAGCCGAAGCATGCATGCCGGTTGTATCATTCTATACAAACCATTTCATTGGAAGAGATTATAATATTTGGAACTAATTTATTGTTGTCTGCAACCTTATATTAAATTGTCCAAATGTATAAATTTAATCGAGAAAACAATATTTCTCATCATTATATCATACAAATTGAATATCATTTAGATAGAGCAATTTTAAACTTAAGATGATTATGTTTGCAACACTTTACATCACAAGTTTTTATGTATATTTAGTTATCATGATAATTATATAAATTTCATGGATTGATATATGATATAAGTGCAATGAACCACAATAATAACAATATGATATAAACACAACACCTTAATATATAAAAAAATAAATGTTTTCTTTAAATTCATGAAATTAACACGAATAGTTACTAAAATATGAATGTACCAATAAGTGGTTGGGTGCAATGATAAAAGACATTGTACTCTCAGGGAAAATCTAAGTTCGAACCTTAGAGACAACATTGTTGAGAGGGACAACCACGAATCCTAAACATGCATCGTAAAACAGACATGCATAATATATAAAAAAAATATGAAATGTAGTAAAAGAAATATAATATGTTTGATTAAATGCTAAAGTTACATATTTATGTAATTAATTGGTTAATTTATGAGAGTGCACCACTAATTTTTTCATGTTTTTGTTGATTTGTGCAGGTGTGCAATTTGGGCTAAATAGAAGAAAAGGAAACAATTTGGCTAGATTGAAGAAAGGAGCAAAGAAGGAGGACCAAAGCAGAATTTTTTCAAGATTAATTAGCTGAAATTTTTGGTTGACTTAGTGGGAGATTATGTAGGGATTTTTAATATTTTATTCCTTGATTTTCTATACTAGTTGGCTCTTAATTTAGCAAAGCCACTAGTATAAATAGTGAACTACTTTGTTCATTTATCATCAAGTCTTGAATCAAGCAATAAATCAAGCTCTCATATTTGAAAGCAATCTTTTCTTCATTTCTCACGTAGCATTTTGTTGTTTTTAATTTCTTTTTCTTCAATTTATAATTCCTAGTTAGCCACCAACTTAAGCATTGCAATTCCTTTTCAAATTCCCTTTTCATTTCCAGTAGCTAACCATCCACTTTAATTCATTACCAAATTTCCAGCCCCCATACTTATCGCGCCACCCATCCTTTTCACCCATCTTTACCTTATTTAATTTATCCAATACCAACATGCCCCAACCCTTAGTTAACAAATCCATTTCAGCTTTAGGTCGGAGTTAGCCTCGTCAAAACCCGTGAGTTATGCACCCGAACAATTAACTCCTAAATTCCAATACTTATTATTTTTCCGGATTAAGAGTATGATTTTGTCAACTCACAAAGTCAGATCAACACTAAGTCAAAAAAGACGTCGTTTGATTTAGTGTGGTTAGACGTACAGTTGGAATTCCGAAAGGATTGATTTTAATCGGTTTTCTGTGAACCATTGGCGTGCCAAGTGGAGATTGCTGCTTGGTTCCGTCAAGGGAAGTAGTAACCGGATTTAAATGTCCCACGCGGTTGAGGGCATTGGTTCGAGCTAGGCTCTTCTAGAACGCAAAGCTGCTAGAGTTCTAAATCAGGAACGTTCGTGGTTGTTCGACCGATAAGGGTTAGTTATTGGACGTTCCATAACTAGCTTATTGGAAAGAGTTTATCTAATTTCGAGGATCGGTTTAAAACGAGGAAAATCTGTGCCTAAAGCTGAGCTTATTCTAATTAATTTTTCTTCAATTTATTTAACTGTTTTTTATTTCATTTTCAACTTTACTTTTCACGCTTTTATTTATTTATTTCAGTTCCAGGTTTTCGATTTTATCTCCCTCTTAATACTTGGGCACGACAACTGTCCCGACATAAATTGGTCAAGAGAGCAACAATTTGCAGTAACCCAGTCTCTGAGGGATCGACCCTACTCCCTATACTGCTTAAATTGCAAATTAGACGTAGGTTTATATTGGTGGACTCGACACCTATCAATGTTATTGAAAATATATACTATCTCTTTCTAATAAATCAATGAAATCAATAATAAATGATAAGCACATTGCTGACAATCTGTTAGTTTGTAATGATGCCTTCCTATTTTATTACAATATATTCAGAGAATCAATGAAATAATTACAAGATTAAGACATTTTATTTTTTACTGTATGGTTTGAATAATTAATGTATATACATATTGAAACCAATAAATAAATTGGTATCAAATAAAGTAAAGATATAATAAATTAGTTTTTGATATTTACATTTTTTTACTTTAATTATTATTATTTAACTAATTAATTATAATCTTTTAAAAATAGTTAAATTTTTTTAACAAAATGTTAACTAAAACATTAATTGTTAACAATGTTGGCGTGACAATCCGCATGATAGTTTAAGTGTACTTCATGTAAAATAATATTATTTATCTTATATGTCAAATCAATAAATAATTTAAAATTTATAAAAAATTAAAAAAAAAAACATGAAGTACACATGAAATAAGAGGGCTCCTAGTTTAAAATTTTAAATTTTGCTTAGTATTTCCATAAAAAATTTAATTTGATTCTTTTTAAAATATAATGGTCAAATTCGACTCTTTAAATATTAAAAGCCAAATTTAATTAAAATAATAAAAAGATCGAATTGACAAAGCATATAAATATTCTAAATTTATCATTATGCTTAAATTAAAAATGTATACTTTTAAATAAAACATTGTTACTTATTACAATTTTTTTTAAAAAGAATCAATTAAAATTTGAAGATAATATTTTTTTAAAATCCACCAATGATTTAATTATCAAATGGATCGAATAGAATAAAAAAAACATGAAGATTAAATGAAAAATGAAGCAAATAAAATTATTAATTTGATATACATATTGTGACTGGGAGGGGCCTAATTTCAATACTGACCGGTTTGTTAAATGGGCCTAAGAAATCTAGAGAGCCCATTTAGACTCTTTCTTTAAAATCCCATTTAGTAGTCGACGAGAAACCCTAAATCCCTATCACTCTTGCTTCAGAAAGGTGTTCGAAGTCCCTGATTTCGCCTCTCAGGTATTCTCTGCTTTTTTTTTTCTGGAAATTGTTTCTTAATGAGGTTCCTTGGATTTCCTTTTCAGTTATAATCTTGCATTATTGTTAATCTTTATATCCATTGGGTTCCAATGCTTTGTTCATTTGTGTTAATGTTGGTAGTAGAAAAGATGTCTTCAGCCGGCGAAGCTGCTTGCTCTTACGCCGCATTGATTCTCTATGATGATGGCATCCCCATCACTGAATCTTTATGCATTACTGGATTTGATGAGTTATAATTTGAATGTTTTCAATTTTTATGATATAATTACGGAATGAACGAAGAAAAAAAGGGCTTTCGGTTATGAAAGAATGATAGGTTCTCTAGTGTATGGGAATATTGGTTTGTTTGTTCTTTAATTATAGCTAATAGATGAGAAGATTGCAACTCTAGTCAAAGCTGCAAATGTCTCTGTTGAATCTTATTGGCCAAGCTTGTTTGCTAAGCTTTTTGAAAGTGTAACATGAGGATCTCATAACCAATGTTGGTGCTGCCGGTGCTGGTGCCGCAGTTGCTGCAGCTGCACTGTTGCAGCTGGTGCTGGTGTGGAGCTGCTGCTCCACCTCCTGCCGAGGAGAAGAAAGAAGGTGGACTAAAATTTACAAATAAATGACCCTGATTTCCTTGTGTTTAATATTTGTTTCACTGTTTGTTCTGATGTGTTATTCTTTGGTAATTTTGCAGGAAGAACCAGAGGAAGAGAGCGATGATGATATGGGATTCAGTTTATTTGATTAGGAGCTCCTTTCAGTGTATGAATGGTTGATTACTGGTTCATTGCAGTAAGCTATGACAGTAGTTACCTATTGAGTTTTATTGATTTGGTAAGTCTGTATTTTTAGTGAAGTGGCACTAAGTAGTTTTTCATTTTTGAAACGTATGTTTGAACCTTCTTATATATAACAGTATTCTAGAGCAAATTTGACATTTGTTATTGAGTGTTGAATTGATGTGCTTTATTCCATGCCATGCATGCACTGTTTTCAAAGTGTCTTTTAGGTTAGTAGTTCTTAAGCTATTGACTGAAATTTAACCAATCAAAAAGACCAGAGATTAGCCTATATTAAATATTAGTCTTGCTGTTAAAATGAAGCTGCACTGATACTTTGATCATCCTGGCAGAGAAACCATGCAAACTTGTTGGAACCTGTTACTCTATATCAGCTATCAAATGCTCTGTCACAGGCGTGACCTTTTAATTTGTGCATGATATATATATTGGAAATTGACTTTAGCTGAAAAAGACATTGAACTCATCCACTGCTTGAGGTGGTCTGCCAGGTTGGAGTACGAAACTTTAATTGGCCTTATCAAGTTTGAAGCTTATAGCCCCAAACGCATAAGACTATCCCCTTACAGATGATGGATGGATGGATGGATGGATGGATGAGATTAACGGAACAAGTGCCCGATTTGTTTCAGTTTCTATCCACTTCCATCCAATTGGGTCCTATCTATACTGTTGAGCTAACCAAATTGGCTATTTTGAGTTAGATAGGTGATAATAGCTTATCTTAATCTCTTGTATTTTTAGAATAAATCTGGAGCCCAACGCGGGCGATCAAAGATCTAGCTTGGACCTTGCGGACAACTACTGTAAAGAAATCACATAACATGCATTAAAAGATAATGACCTTATTTAGCCGATGCTAACATCGGTTATCTATACAATGCTATGCTTCTTATTTTAGGTTATGGGTGCATTTTATTCAAGAATTTCCAAATCTAAAGACACTAAAAAGGGAAAACAAGAAAAAACCAGAAGAAACACATACAAAGTATGAGATTTTGTAGTGGTGTTTCATGGATCAAGGTTCTCTAATTTCAATAGTTTTAACCTTAAGGCTAACTTTTAGAATGTGTTTTTCAAAGGTTGATATCAATTGATATCGAGTTAGTATCATATCTCTCAGTTGTAGATAATAATGTTAGGCATTACACTGTTAGTTCGAGATTATATGAATTTAGCTCTCAATAGTCATAATATTTTGGGGTGTGATTCGTAAAAGTTGCATATTCAATTTCCTCTTTAAGCACAATAATGTTTTACCACTAGAGCAACCACTTTGGTAACCGTCTTACTTGCTCTTTAACTGAACTTACAACGTGAAGTCCCCAAAAGTCGTTAATACTGGTGGCTTTACTTTCTTTCCCAATATCAAAATTCGCAAAGTGGGGCTTTTTATCAAATAAAAAAAATTATATTTACAAAATAACCCATTTAAAAACAATCACCAAAATAACTTGAAATGAACAGTAAAATGGGGTGGTGGCCTGTTAATGGTCGCACACCTGGTATTTTGGACCCATGATTGCTTAATATTGTGTCAAATTACAAAAAAATATTTTTTTTAGTTCTGGCCTGTCAATGGCCGAAACCAGTGTATTTTTTTAAATCGTATCATATTGGTATACAGGGAAAAAGAAAAAAAAATTTGTTGACAGCCGGCACCACCTTTACGGATTTTTTTTTTACATCTGGGGTGTCATTTGCCGACACCAGTATACGAAAAATTAAAAAAAAAATTTGGTGGTGGCTTGCCAATGGCCCGGCACCATTTATGTAAAAAAATTTACATTTTGGGGTGTCATTGGCCGGCACCATATACGAAAAAAAAATTGGTGGTGGTCAGCCATTGCAGGCTACCACCAAATTTTTTTTATTTTTCGTATACTGGTGCCGGCCAATACACCCCAAATGTAAAAAAAAAAATTTACATAAAAGTGTGTCGGCCATTAGCAGGTCACCATCAAATTTTTTTTTTTTTTAAATTTTGTTGTACATTGGTGCTGGCCAATGACACCCAAAATGTAAAAAAAAATTCTGTAAAGGTGGTGTCAGCACTCAATTTTTTTTTCCTGTATATCAGTATGATATGATTTAAAAAATACACTGATTCCGACCATTGACAAACCAGACCAAGAAAATCTTTTTTTAAGTCTGATTGACGGGCTAGCACTCAAATTTTTTTTTTCTTTTTCCCTGTATACCAATATATACGATTTAAAAAAAATACACTAGTTCCGACATTGCAGATCAGAACTAAAAAATCATTTTTTTAAGTCTGACACAATTATCAGCATCATGGGTCCAAAATACTAAGTGGTGCCGGGAAATTGACAAGCCACCACCCCATTTTACTGTCATTTTAGTTATTTTGTGAATATTTTAAATTTGAATTATTTTTTAAATATAAATTTTTTTAATTATTTTTGGTAAAATAGCCGCAGCAAAGTGAATCTACCCCTCGTTTCCTCCGCCTTCTCCTCGCTCTTCTCTCTTTGATTATATCGCTCACCCTCCCCCTTCTTTTCCTTCTCTCTCACTCTCTGTCAGACTCAGAACTAAAGTAACAAATGAATGGCGCTTCTTTGCAGCCAGATCAGTACGCAGCCTTCTCTCTCATCCCACTTCCCCTGCATCTCACGACAGACCCCTCGTTCCCCCAAACCCGCTCCCTTTCCTCGGATCTACCGCAAATCCCCTCAGTTTCTTCCAATTGAACTCCCGTCGATTGGGACCGCGTGCCGTCTCCGATGTTGTTAGAAAGAAATCCAAGTCCCCCAGCCGTACCTTTTTTCTTTCCCTTTTGCAGTCAATTAAGTTTGGTTTATCCGTTCCCTAACAAATCTTTTTTTTTGTTTGTTTCAGCTAATTACGAAAGAGGAAGGATTGGAATTATACGAAGATATGATACTAGAGAGCATTTGAAGATATGTGGCTCAGATGTATACAGAGGCAAAATGTTTGGTTTTGTTCATCTTTACAACGGCCAAGAAGCTGTTTCAACTGGTTTTATTAAGCTCTTAAAGCAGCAAGATTCTGTCGTAAGCACATACCTGATCACGTGCACGCCTTGGAGCAAAGGAGTCCCGCACGCGCCGTCATGAGTGATCTCTTCGGTAAGACCCCGGTGCTTGCCGCGGCCAAGGTGGGTCGATGCATATTTCTCTAGGGAACACAATCTGCTAGGGGGGTTTGCTTTTATTGGTGAAGGAATTCCCGTTGCCACGGGGGCCGGCTTTACCTCCAAATATAAGAGGAGGTTCTAAAGAAGCGGATTGTGATCATGTTACCATTGGCGTTTTTCGGCGATGGAACTTGTAACAATGGGCAGTTCTTTGAGTGTTTGATATGGCGGCCTTGTGGAAGTTGCCCATTGTGTTTGTGGTTGAGAACAATTTGTGGCTATTGGGATGTCTCATTTGAGGGCTACGTCTGATCCTCAGATTATAAGACAGGACCTGCCTTTGGGATGCCTGGCATCCATGTGGATGGAATGGATGTTTTGAAGGTGAGGGAAGTGGCTAAGGAGGCAATTGGTCGGGCTAAGGAGAGGAAGGGTCCAACGTTGGTCGAATGCGAGGACATACAGGTTTAGAGGACACTCATTGGCTGACCCCGACGAGCTTCGTGACCCTGTAAGCCATTTGTTCCTTTTTTTTCTCAGTATATATTATTATGATTAAATTGCTAAATTCTTGAAAGCCACCATTTTTCCTTTATGTTACTGTTGTTTTGATTGAGCCCTTATTACATTGCAGCTTTGAATGATAAAACAGGAACCATCTGCATGCATATTGTGTTCTACTGGTCCTGTAATATTATTGTCTTACAGTGAAGTGATTACTTTGTTTATTAAACTCTTTATGTTTCATAAAGATGGGTTTGTTATGTTTCGGAAGATAAATGATGAAATTTTAGATTTTTAGGGATGAAATTTTGAGTTTCTAAGTGAATTACTACTGAACCCTGATCTTGAGGAACATTTTACATATTCTGTTCTTGATTTGGACCTTTAAGAGTTCAGAAATGTCATCTAATTCAATGTTGTGCTCTGCTTCTTTGGCAGCTGAGAAAGCTCACTATGCTGCAAGAGATCCATCACAGCCCTGAAGAAATACCTCATTGAGAACAGTCTGGCCAGTGAAGCAGATTAAAGGCTATAGATAAGAAGATAGATGAAGTGGTAGAGGATGCTGTTGAGTTTGCGGATGAAAGCCCCGTTCCTTCTCAGAGTCAGCTGCTCGAAAATGTCTTTGCCGATCCAAAAGGTTTTGGAATCGGACCAGATGGTCGATATAGATGTGAGGATCCAAAATTCACAGAAGGCACTGCTCATGTCTAAGCTTTCAAAGGACAGTAACCAAACCATTTATGCACACATTTTGTTCTTACTTGATCTCATATATTTAGTTCATGATAGCAATTTCCGGTTTCTTTTGTTTCATTGGTTCTTGTGTAACAAGTTATACGTTCCTTATGCTATCTGTCTATTTAAAATTCTGGTTTTCTTTATTTAATCTCCATTTGTTACTTGGACAAATGCTTTAAATGCGGCCCATTTCCTGCCATGCTCATAGTTTGATGACTTAAATGCTCTGCTTTTCCTAAAAGTTCCTTCCACAAACTGAGATTTGCTTTGCAGGCACTATAACTCTTCCTAGATTACTTGACTGCTATTTCAGTGCCCTTTAGAGAATCATCCTAGCATGTTGCCTAGGAAATAGGAATTGTAGTGGATAGAACCTTACATGCATATGTAGTGGAGTGGTTTCATATGTCAAAAGATTTAAAAAGGATTTGATGGTACTTTTTGCTTTGTTTCATTTGTAATAGAGGCAAATTGTGATCCCTTATCTTATCAGTATTATTTACAAATAATGGAAGTGGCTGCAGTAAGCTTGCTTTTTTGTTGTCACCTAACCTAGGAGGCTGGCAAGTATGCGAGACTCTCTTATTATTTTTTTTTATGGTCATTTTCAGTCTTGCACGTTTCATCAATGCCCCCAAATTATAGTTGGCCTCTATATTAGTTAGGTTTTATTGTTAGAAATTTTTTTACAAACAAATTAGGAGGGAATGATATGCTACTTTTTAACGTCTTGATGTTTAATTTTGGCATT
>NW_024402842.1:0-45024 GCF_007990345.1 Gossypium hirsutum
GAAAATTTCATGCTTTGATTTTGCCAATTGTGAGTGAAATTTTGAAATGTGACTCATGTGAAAATTTTTGCAAATGCTATAGGCTAATTTGTAGTGGCCAAATAACTTATAGTATGAAATAGGTGGATTTGCATGTCAAATTTCCCACCTTAAAACAAGGTGGCCGGCCATGATGGGCATGATGAGCAATTGTACAATTTTTTTTATGGAAATTATGGCATAAGTATGGCACAAATAAAATATGTTAATTTGTGTCATAAAATGTTGGGATAAAACAAATAAAATAAGGGGCATGGGCATAAAATAATGAAAAGGAGTATGGTGAATACAAAAAAAAAAATGTGTGTGTAGTTGTTTGTCCCCCCATTGCCGTGAGCTAAAGAAAAGAAAGGAGAGAATTTTTGTTCATCCTTTTCTCATCTTCATACTTGCCAAAACTAGAAAGAAAAAAAAAAGAAAAAATTTATCATCCTTTGGTTCATCCTTGGCCAATAATTTTAGTGATGGATAATGGCTTATTTTGTATTTTCCATTGATGCTATTTTCTTTTGTGTTTGATTGTTTGATTTGTTGGTTGTGTTTGATTTGTATGGGCAAGAGTGGTTAAAATTCGCCTAGGTGGGGTTGTGTTAATCCTTGATGCTAATATAAGTTGTTATGATGCTGTGATGATGACTTGATGATTCTTGAACCTCCTTTTTAGCATTTTTGTGTGAGCACATATGTGCATTGGTTGCTAAATGGAGAGAATCGGCTGCAAGTTGTGTGCTAAGGCCGAATGTAACTTTGCATGTTAATGAGCAATGCATGTGTTAAATTGATGGAAAGGGGGAGGATGCTTTACTAGTGTGTATATGTGTGTATTAAGTGTTGAAATCGACCAAAAATGACTGCTATTCGCAAAATTAGCTATATTTGTGTTGTGCATGTTTCATTATGTGCTTTAATGTCTATGTTATTCTAAGTGTTGTGTTCATTTTTCGTGCTAATGTGAAATCAATTTATTGTTTAATTAGCCAAGGCAGGGGAATAGTCATAAAGGGAGGAAAAAGTGGTGATAGTTAGCGGATCGTTCACACCCGAGTAATTCGAGTAGAGGCTTAAATTACGATTGATTTTCATGTTTTTAGCAAATGAAATCATGCTTATGTGTGGCTATTGAGCCGATGTGCAAGGATGATATGTGCCTTGTGTTTGAGTTTTGCCAAATGAAATGAAATACGAATGTGCCATGAATTATTGTTAGATGTGCATGATTAATTGAATGCTGTCCGGGCTAAGTCCCGAAGGCTTTGTGCTAAGTGACTATATCCGGACTAAGATCCGAAGGCATTTGTGCGAGTTATTAATTCCGGGTTAAGTCCCGAAGGCCTTTGTGCGAGATACTAATTCCGGGTTAAGTCCCGAAGGCATTCGTGCGAGTTTTAAAATCCGGGTTAAGTCCCAAGGCATTGTATGAGTTACTATAACCGGGCTATGTCCCGAAGGCACTTGAACGAGGAGCTATATCCGGTTAAATTCCGAAGGTACGTGATTTTGGTAATGAATGAGCTTGCTGTAAAATTCCAGCTAATACTCGAAAAAACATCCCAATATTGGGATATGTTACGTATGTGTTGAATTTAATCGAGCCCTTACAAATAAATATTCGCTCAGTTGATGAACGAGCTACCGGCCTTCGGCTAAGTTGGTCTTTTGTGTATGTACATAAGGGTTAACGTTGTGAAGTAAGTTTGATATCGGAAAAATTGTGTATTATGAAATATTCCGTTTAGCTAAATGTGTGCTATGCTTTCGTTATGCTGGAATTTCTTGCTCAAAACTTACTAAGCATAAATTGCTTACTTCGTTCCATTGCTCCTCTGTTTTATAGATTTTTGGTTCTCCAGCCATCGGACTCGGGATCTTGAAGTCGAAGTCGCCCACACTATCAAAGGCTCTTTTGGGTACTCTTTTGGTTGAATTTTGATATGGCATGTATAGGACGACCCATTGTTGTTTTTCGAGTACTTTATGTGATGTGTAAGTTTTGGATAGCATGCGAAAATGGCTTATATGTGTTTGAGTATAATGTTATAATCATTTGGTGTGGATATGCTTGACAAGGATTGGCCACGGGGATGGTTAATCACTTTCATAAATTGTGCTATGTATGCAAAAAGGGCTAGTTGAACCATGAAATAGGTAAAGCCTACCTTAAAGGTAGATGCTGACAGCATCAGTGACGTAGATTTTGAAAATCACTAAAATAGTAGGAATGGAATTAAATAGTGAATAAATTATGTAAACAAACCTTGAAGAATCTACTTTCATAGGAAAGTAACGAAAATCATATGGACAGTATGTTAAGAGATATTCAGGTTCTCGTGAGACAGGGCCAGAACGGGTTCTGGATTCCTTGTTCCGACTTTGGAAATTGATTATAAATTAACCAGAGATAATTAGGAGTCATACCATATATGTATAGATTCCTCTCTGAGTCTAGTTTCTATAGAAATAAACGGCATCAGTATTGGAGCCCTGTACAGGAGATATCCAAGTCGTAATACGCAAAGGTCAGGGTAGTCGATTCCTGTAACATGGGAGACTTTAACTAATAAACTGTACTAATTGGCCCATCAAAAATTCTAGAAAAAATATGTAGATGGGCATATGAGTCTAGTTTCAGGGAAAATCACGAAACTGATTTTCGAGTTGTGAAGCTCAAGATATGATTTTTAAAGCGACTAGTACACAATTGGGCAGTGTCTGGAAATTTTTCAAAGTTTGTTAACACCTCGTGTTCGACTCCGGTGTCGGACTCAGGTTCGGGGTGTTACACTGATGGTTAATTTATCGAGCATACAACAAGAAAAAAGTGATGACATGCAGGCAATTTATCGTGTAACAGCTAAAGATGTAGTGGTATAACAAGGATGATACCACTATATCCAAGCTTAAAGTTATCCTGAAATCCAAAATTTCTCAATAGTTTATATGATTTCTTCTACTGTAATGGCTGCGCAAAAACCTTAATAGCATCCATAGCTCTTCCTTCTCTACAAAACCCATATAACAGTATTATAATGCACAATATCAGGTTACACCTTTAACTTTCATTCTATAAAGAAGCTTATAAGCTTCTCTAAGCTTCTTCTTTCCTACACAAACTGTAATGCCCCAAAATTTTAAATTTTTGTTTTTCGCAAATGGGTGACACAAGTTGTTTCTGCTTTAGTGGTTAAGTGTTCTGGTGTGTGTGTGAGGTCCCAAGTGCAAGCCATAACTTGGGCAAATTTGGTATTTTTATGAATAAAGCCCAATCTTTGGTTTATAGGCTTTAATAAAAGATGGTAAGTAATTATTAGAATGGGCATGTGGTTGCTGGTTAAGTGGAATGTCAGTATGCTGAGGTCTTGGTTCAAATCCCTGCATAAGCGAGAGAGTTATTTTTGTCATTGATCGAGAGAGTTTGGTCAACTAAAAGTCTGAGAAGTGGATTAGTGGGAGAAAAATAGGGGATTTGGGAGTTATTTCAAATTAATTTTGATTTGTTTCCCAAATTTTCTCTCTTTTCCAAAATAAATGACGTCAGTTTCTCTGCTCCCTTTCTCCTAAATTTCGTGCTATTGCCGATTTTTCTGTGGAGTTTCTATGTTCTTAAGTTTTCGTTATCCATCATTTCTGTAAGTGAACTTTTGATACTTTGTAAGTTGGGATGTGAAAATTTTGATTGGGGTTATATTGACGTTATTGACAGCAACACATCGCGAGGATTAAGGCTCTCTTCGTACTGTTGTGCGAATCGATTCGAAGCTTGCGGTAATTTCATCTTTAGGATGAGTATTTGGTTTCGGATTTTGATTAATCGAAGTAACTGATTGGTGTTGATTGGTCAATTTAGTTCTAATGCTCGAAGTTCTTAACTCAAACGAAAATGTGTACGAAACAAAAAAGGGATTCAAAAGCCAAAAAGTAAACTGCGATGCACACGTTTGGCATGTGGTGGCCGTGTGAGCAAGTCGTGATGGAGAGTCAGGCCATGCACACGCGACACGACCGGTGATGCCAGATGAGGCGTGTGTGACACACGGCTGGACCATTGGGCCGTGTAGGCCCACACTGGTAGTCCACATGTGCGTGTGGAATTTTAGGCCAGGCCATGTGATCTACACGGCCAAGGCTAGTTTAGGCCATGTGGGCCACACGAGGGTGTAGGCCCACACGTGTAGGCACATAGGTGTGTGAGCCCATTTTTCTAAAATATCCTGTAAGGTTGCACGGGTCACCCAAGTCGACTGTGAACCTACTGTAGGGTCGATAAGCTTTACTTAAACCCCTAATTATGTGATCTGATTGTATGGTGTCTAATTGAGCCTGATATCTGTACTGAACTGAATGTATGTTCTGTTATTAGCATATTTGCATGTCATTTATGGTATGTTGCATTGTATTGGGGTGGGTTGATGATGTTTGGAGGAAGTATTTGAAAGGCTCTTAAGCTTGTTATCTGGTAGCTCAGCTGCAAATTTCTAATTATGTGCCGCAATTCGGTATAGCATGGTGTGTAGGGTGGGTGAGTTGATTTAATCCCCACATAATGTGTAGGGCTGGACTGAGATGGTGTGTAGAGGCTGGTGGGTAGGATTCTGATTTACTGTATCTGCATTCTGTGTCTGATATGGGCCAAGGCCCTAATATAATTTTGAGATTGTATCTGATTGGGGGTCTGTAATAGGCTCGAGCCCGAATTGTAAATGATTGTATTCTGATGTGTTTATGTATGCATGTTTTCTGTGGGGATTACATACTGAGCTTGCGAAAATCACCCTTTCTGTTTAATTTGTATAGGTAGTCCTCAGACTTGAGGGATCAGTGCAGTGGAGGACTCGACGGTGGCCACACGTAAATTTTAGACTATTTTTTACAAATTTTCAAATTTTATTACTTATTTGGGGTTTTGAAGTAATTTATAAACTTTGGACCGTCTGGCTTTAAATTTTCGATTTCTCAAATTATTTTACGATTTATTACTACAAGGCATGATAAAACATGGTTTCCTTATGATCAAACGGGTTTTTCTAAAATAAGTGGTTTCAAATCTTCCGCTAAAAAATATGAATTAGACATTTCGAAAAATATGCGTTTTTACTTTGAAATTAAAGTAAAGGCTAATTAACTGGAACGGTTTTAACTCGACAAACTAGTTTTCGAATTCCATTGCATGTGACATCAACAGATTCGGCCATAACGTCTAGGCCAGGTTTGGGTAAGATACGATTTAAGTTATGATAAGATATAAGCAGCTCGAGGATACGATTTAAGTGTCTAGTCCAGATTCGAAAGCAAGCATGATGAAGTTACGATAAGATACAAGCAGCTAAGGATATGATTTAAGTGTCTGGTACAGGCTTAACGTTGAATTCAAGCATTTGTAGAACACATTGAAAGCTTTCTTAGGTAAATAAGCTTCAGCGTAGATTTTGATGAGGTAAGAAAAGAGAGTCGGGGTTACCCGATATTGATCAGATTTTAGATGAACGAGAAGGCCGTCGACAAGAGAGAAGTAGTTGGAACGGTCGAGTTGAGAATGAGGACGAGGAAGGAAGAGTAAGAGTGATGAAATCCGAGTTGGGTGGTGGTGACATCGAATATTTCTTTAGCGATGAGAGGGTTGGACTGGGCAGATATCAGTTTTAAAACTCGCGTAGGGAAGCTATTGGCGACGGTGACAGTTGTCGTTGATTTCAAAATTGGAGGCATCTCATTTTTTTCTCTTTTTCTCTTCTTCTTTTTTTCTTTTATTCTTTTTCTCTTCTTAAACCCTAAATTGGTGCTAATATGGTTGTTAAATTGGTGGTAACTAACCAATCGAAGGGTTTTTTTACACCAAGCACGTCGTCATCTGCCATGTCACTTTGCTGTGATGTTGTGACAGAAAACGACAAAAAGGATTATTTTGTCACTTTTTTAAAGTTGAGTGACTGAAATGAAACTAATGTGATTATTGTGTTAGTTACCCCAAAGTTGAGTTATTGTTGGTGTAATTCACCCTTAAAAAATACATTTCTCTAAAAAAATGAATGACTTTTGTTATAAAAGAACGCATCAAATGAAATATATATATCTTGCTTATAATATGAAATGGAAGAATTAGGAAGGATGAAGATGAAGATGAAGATGAAGATGAATGGGGAAAGAGGAGAGGTGATAAATATAATATTAAATAATAATTTATTTTATTTTTATTTAATATAAAATTTAAAATTTGTATATAATTACACAAGTTGAATTTTTTTTTTAAACGGAGGGTGTGGTTGAAAAGAAATTTTGGGCAACTAATTCAAAAATTATAGCTTGAGGGCTTATTCATCAATTAAGTAAAAAAAGGAAAGCTTAAATATCCGGTGGCAAAATCTAGTACATTCCATTATCCGGCCAGTGAGGAAAGGCCAAGGGAAGTGCCAGTTCTACAGGGAGAAGAACAATATAAAACCTAACACACCCGCAAAACCGCTTCCAATCTCACTGTTTTAGGCCAAAAATGATTGCCTCTGCTACTCTCTCACCTTACTTTAACATTAAGCTGCTCAATCCCCGGCATGTGTTTACAACCACCAAACCCAGGAGAAAATACTCTACCTTTTCTACAAAGTTCCATTTCAATCATCTTTGGAACGGTTTCCTCCAACCCAAGTCGTGCTCGCTCCGCACAGTCCTTAGGAAAGTTAGTGATGATGGTGGTTCCATTGATGCCAACCCACAGGAATCTGCTGCTGTTTCTGTAAGTTCCCAAGTCTAAGCTTCTTGCTTTCCCATCTGGGTCCTCATAATTTGACTTCGAGAGCTTGTTCTGTTTGTTGTTCTTTCTTTTTATATTGTTTTTTATTTGGTTAATGGGATGAAAGATGTTTCTAATTTAGAAACTAGAAACTGTATGGTTTCAGAATGTAACTTATTGGTCAAATGAAGTGCCTTTAAAACTTGTTAATACTATCATTTTCACTGGAAAACTGTTTGGGGGTTTACTCTATATTCGAAGGAATAAAGTTTTGATTTTGGATAAAAAATTGGGAACTTTACTTTTTCAGATAGAACGTAGTAGTTCTTTTGTTTTTTGGCCATGGTGGTCGGCTATACAGATCATATTTGGGCCTCTGTGCCTGTTAAGACCATATCATTAGTGTAGCATAGAGTTTTCACTGTAGATGGGTTTTATGGAGCTTTGGCGAAATTAATCTTAAGAATGGAAGTCAAATAATGGTTGTCTAAGTGTTCTAGATTTTGAGCGATGTTAAAGAACGATAATTGAGCTTGATGAAATGTTACGCATAGAAGGTTTGTAGGTTATTTATTTGAATTGGAATGAGATAATTAGACATTTGAAAGGTGACATAAGGATCGGGCTTATGCTTCCCTGCAGAACAGATTGAGTGTTATCATCTCATTGTTGGCTTCATACAATTTAAAGGGTAGCTGTTAGGAGAGACTTTGATTGCTGACCTCTTGAGCTTTGCCTTTAGACTCTTGCCTCATGTCTTCTTTTTCTTAGTCTTATGTTTAAATTGAAGCTTTTAAGGACCATGAGAAACTTTAGATGGTTACTTTTAGTCTTTGAATTTGCAACTCTTTCCTTTTTTATTTTTCCCATAAGTTTTTGGAATGTACTTGCAATTAAAATTAAACTTTTATTCTAACTTCTCTCTCTCCTTTTTCCCAACTCCTCTTTCTTTTTTATTTCTTATTTAGGTTTCTTAAGATAAGAAATGTTTATTAATTTTAGGTACATAATAATGCAGCTTGTTATACTAATTCCAGGTTGGTGAAGGGACAAGCAGTAGCTCCTCCACTTTAGGTGACAACTACGTGGCTTTATTTGTACGGATGCTTGGGCTAGACCATGACGCTCTTGACCGAGAACAGGCAATAGTTGCACTATGGAAATATTCACTAGGTGGAAAGAATTGCATTGATGCTATTATGCAGTTCCAAGGCTGCATAAACTTAACTGTGAACCTTCTTAACTCTGAGTCTAGTGCTACATGTGAAGCAGCTGCTGGTCTTTTACGATCAGTATCTTCAATCAATTTGTACAAAGATATAGTAGCAGAAAGTGGAGCAATAGAAGGGATAACTGGTTTACTGAGTCGACCTTCCTTGACTTCTGAGGTACAAAGGAGGTATTTCACCTTTGAGAATGTTCATCACATTTATCTTGTTTGCTGAAATTTGAGACATTATGAACTCACTTTTCCAGGTTAAAGAGCAAAGTATGTGTACTTTGTGGAACTTGTCTGTCGATGAAGAACTTAGAGTGAAAATTGCTAACTCAGATATCCTACCATTTCTTATCAATTCCCTCGATGATGATGACATAAAAGTGAAGGAAGCAGCTGGTGGAGTTTTGTCAAATTTGGCCTTGAGCCATTACAATCACAGCATGATGGTTGAAGCTGGTATCATTCCGAAACTGGTGAGGATCTTTGCTGAATGGGGGTAGTTGTTTTCTAATTAATTGACTGAAGGGTTATCTGGTTACATGCTGAATTGTTACATGCAATATAGTGACTTAATGTAAATATGCTATAGCTTTTGTTTTCCTTGAACAAGATGATGTTTGTTTATTGTTATAATCTTTTGTGTGTCTAAAAACTTGTGCATTCTGGTCTATCCTCTTCAGTTATATTGTTTGCAAAGCTTTCTTATTTTTACCCAAATCAAAATGATGTTACGTACCAAAATTGTCAAATGCAAATGTGAAGTATGACATTGTTTATATACCTTTACCAGGAAACTTGTATTTTGTTTGCTGTCATGCAGTTACATTCTTGTTTTGTTTATAATCTTCTTTCTTCGCATGCACTGCTTCCTTTCCAAAGTTAACCTTTAAATTCAATTTTTAACTAGTCTCCAAAAAGTTCATAAATTCAATTGTATTAGTAGATGATGGTTGTGTATCTCACAGAAGCAAACTGTATCCATTGTTGTTGACTCATTTTTAGAACGCATTACTGCATCATTGGATTGTAGTGAATTGAAAATGCAACATAGTGAAACTTAGACTAAATTTCAGTGGCACCTGATGAAACATTCTTACTCTTAATGCAGGCAAAGCTATTAAAAACTGACATGGAAGGATCTAAAGTGATTCGGAAGGAAGCTAGAAATGCTTTATTGGAACTCATTAAGGATCAGTATTATAGAATTCTTGTCATAGAGGAAGGTCTGGTTCCTGTTCCCATGGTTGGTGCAGCTGCTTACAAGTCTTTCAAGCCAGGATTATATTCATGGCCTACTATGCCAGATGGAGATTGAGCAGACTTCCAAAGGACCTTCAAAGTTTGGTGCCTCTGAATTACTTCTTGGGTTGAATGTTGGTGAGAATGCTGAGTTAGAGGAAGCTAAGAAGAATGCAATAGTTGGGCGCACACAGCAACAGTTTCTTGCTCGCATAGGGGCTATAGAGTTGGATGGAAAAGAGAATCTCAGTCTGATATCCCCACTGATAACCGACTTACTCTTCTCCCATGGATAGATGGTGTGGCTCGATTAGTTTTGATACTTGAGCTTAATGATGAGGTTGCCATATCGAGAGCTGCTGAGTCAATTGCCGACTCATCTATCAATGAACATATGCGGACTTCATTCAAGGAAGCTGGTGCTATCAAGCATTTGGTTCGGCTTTTAGACCATAACAGTTTTGCTGTCAGATCAGCTGTGATCCACGCTTTGGAGAGGTTGTCTGTCAGGTATATTTTCTCTTTGTGTAGTCTTGGTAGATAATGCCTTCAGTTCTAAATGGGCAAAATTTTACCAAGTGCAGACATTTCTTGAAGTACACATTGACCCAGATTTTGGCCTTTCCTTTACTTCACAATATTATTTTATGAATTATTGAGTCATTGTTTTGTCTTTCTTTGTTCATGTTTAAAAGACAGTGAGTTTTTAGTGAGCCTTCTTGTGCTTTCTTATATGCTTCTTGAACCCTCTGGAGAAATATAACTCCCAGGGTTACTGTTTGGGTATTGGAGGAAGCTCACATTTTGTCTCTCTACTTTATTAACAGCGAGTTGTCTATATGCATCCATCGTCTCTTGATGGTCTCACCAGAATAGGGCCTAGTCTTATTCTTGTAACATTTTGTTGTAAAGTTGTGGCTCTTAATATCTGTTACAAAGTTATTTTTTTTATTTTTTTTTTGTGATTTCTCAATTTGCTTCATTGGCATTGATGCTGGTAGCATTTAATGTGTCGAATTGGTGTTATGGAATTTTCTTTATTGAACATTTGAGTCATGCCAGTAATTTTGACAATATCTTCTCATATTCATATTCATATTCACATCCACATCTCTATCCATGTATCATTTCCTTTTACTTTAGTGGTAGTTTCTGGAACTAAGTAACACAACATGTGCTTCATATTTTAGGTTTTAGATACAATAAAATGTTTCTGAAGTTTCTTGCTGGCTGCAGCCCTTCTCTTTATCATGTACTTGAAGCTGAAGGTATTTTACACCCTTTAGTTTGTACACTGAAACGCTCAGAAACCTCTGGAAGCTTGATGGAAAAGGTGAAGGCAATCTTTGTTTTCTCAAGTGGTAATTTGTAATAATTCTAGTTTGATATTTCTGACATGGATTGTTGCTGGATTTGCAGACCTTGGATATACTTGCTAGGATTTTAGACCCTAGTAAAGAAATGAAGTCAAAGGTTAGTCAGCCAATCGATTTTTACAGCATAATGTAAATGATAAAAGACATTTCCATCTGTTCCAATTTTTAAACTTAGACCCCTTAAGTTTTGCTTCTTTAGTTGCATGGCATTTGGGGTTGTCTTTTTCGGAAAGATCTTTTTGGCCATTTTCATTTTTATTAATATCTTGTTTTCTTATTAAAATGGTTATAACAGCATAAAACAAAGCAAGCAACCTCAATGATTCAAAGTTTTCGAAACACAGTCACCCATACGCTCACAAAGAATAATTTGGGCCCTATATTTTTCTATTGACTTACCTAGTATACTGTTGTATCTAGTTCTACAATGAACCAGTTAATGGTTCAAAGATGGGTATAGATGCTGCAAGGAGCCTTAATGCTTCTGCCGGATTGACTGGAGATAAGCCTGTGTCAATAATGGATTCCAGGTTTTTCCCTCTTCTTTCTGGCATCTTTGTTTATTTGAAAAATGATGCTTCATCATTATGGTGTTCACCATTGGATCTTGTTCTGTTTCCAAAATGATTGCTTACTCTGAAGGAGATACATGGAGATAATCAATTGGGAAACATATTAATTGTTTTCCTCTTTCTGTTGTCTTCTATGTAGATCCACTTATCTTGGTAATGCAGGGTTTCAAAGTTTTATTACTTCTTCTCATCTTGGCTCTAAATTATTTTCTTCCACAATTTATCTATTTTCTCCCCAAGTTGATTCAATGAAACTGAAACTGACAGTAGCTCTTAAGGGGGACGGTGGAGTTTATATATGTTCCCTTAGTTACTTTAGGCTCCATTGTCAAAGCATGTACTACAAAAGGTTTTTTATTTGCCTAGTGATTTAATGTTTTGGGATATTCATGTTGAATCCTTGGGTTCTTGACTGTAACACTAACCCGATGTATATTTTGGAAATGTATTGTAGGAAAGAATTGCTAGACTCTACTGTCATTACTCGCCTTATTGAGATTCTGAAGACATCACCATCAAACCTGCAAAGAAAAGCAGCTTCTATCTTGGAATTCATAACAATAATTGAACCAAGCATGGAAACAATAATCAAAGTAGATGTATCGTCTGGTTTGGAAGCTGTTTTTCAACAAAAAGCTGTAAAAGGTAAGGGCAAATAATTCTTAGTTGAAAACACTTGAGCTGTACTACTGTAGACTTGTGAGAACATATACCTTTTCTATTTTGCAGACAAGGAAGCTGATGTAGAAGGTCAGGAACTAGACGAATATGCTCTTGAAATTGAGGAAGCTGGCCTTGCAGTCTCTGCAGCTTCAAGGCTACTAACAAAACTTCTTGACTCGGAACAGTTTTGCCAAAAAATAGACTCTACCCATTTCATCAAACTACTCCGCAAAATCCTTAAGTCTGATATCCCTCTTCGAAACAAAGATTGGGTTGCCGCTTGCCTTGTTAAACTGTGCTCCATATCCAATCCTAATGTAGATTTTGAGAATCCAATCAACATGGAGGTAACTCTTTATGAGACAATCCCAAGACTTATAGAGCAGATAAAATTGTCTCTTTCTCCAGAAACACAGGAATCCGCCGCTGTTGAACTTAACAGAATAATTTCTGAAGGGGTTGTGGATTCCACCCGAGCTGTTGCATCTGAGGTTGGTATATTTCCACTTGTGAATCTTATTGAACAAGGGAGTGACAGAGCAGTCGAAGCAGCCTTATCAATACTGTATAATCTGAGTATGGACAGTGACAATCATTCTGCAATCATAGCTGCTGGGGCAGTGCCAGCGTTGAGGAAGATTGTTTTATCGCAAAGATCACACTGGACACGAGCACTTCGTCTGCTAAGGAATCTGCCTGTGTGATGCCAACATGAATACTAGGTTTTTAGGGCCTTTGTACAGATCCTACAATCATTTTTGTTCTATTCAGCAGGAGCCATTTCTCTCGAGTTATAACAATCGCATTGGTATAATTTCATTGGAAAGCCCATGTTTTTGTGACAAAAGTTTTATGCAGTCAGCTCCTTGCCTTTTATCATAATAATGAAACTCATGTCAGATATTGTGGAAACCTTGAAGAATTCAACTGATTGCTGCGTGTACGAATATCAATGAACAACTTTATAGTGTGATTAAGATCAAAAGTACAAAAAGTGGTGATGACAGACAATGTGCTTTTTAGCTGATGATGGGTTGTACCTCCTGCTTCTAATGTTGTACGTTAAAGATCTTGTCAAGATATTTCTGACCAGCCAATGGCTCTATAGATAGTTTTATAAGTTATCCTTCGGCAGTTACCGGAGCAGAACACCATAAATAATAAATAATAAAAATCCAAATACGAAACAGAGAACATAAAAAAAGTGAGAAGAAAAAAGAAAAGGCATGGCTTGCTTATCCTGCAGTTGTATATCCATTGCCATGGCCAAAGCTGTTATCCATCCCCCCATTGCCTCTCTTACTGACAAACCCTCCCCACAAGAAACCCAAACAAATTCAAAACCCAAAACAGCAACTCGACCAAGAAAAAGGAGACAACGTTTGCGGCAACAAAAGCCACACCCTCCTCCCTCTGTCGTCCAGATTGAACGTGCCATTGGTGCTGGTTCCTTCCGTGACGCTGACTCCAGGCATATCTTTCTTCAGCCCCCCTTTGTTTTTTATGGGTAATTGAGAATAAGCTTGATGTTTGTTTTGTTTAAACATGGGCAGTGATTTGGAGGAGCAAAGGAGGAAGACGATATTCGATGGGCTTTTGCCTGTCACTGGTGGTAAATTTGAAGGAGACATTGAAAAGAAGCTCCGCGAGACTGGGGAGTGGATTGGTACCACTACTGAAGCAACCTTCCGTTCCTCCGGTACTTCATTTTCTCTCTATTTTCTTTCAATCGAGTTCAGATAAGTTTTAGTACTGAAAGGTGAAAGCTACTTGTAAGACGGAAAGTTTAAGATGTATATGAAGCATATTTAGGTATAAGAGGTAGGCAATATGATTTTTTTTTTAATACTGCTTTTGATAATAGCTTGCAGAATAGCGCAAAACAAGCAACCAATTGAATGATCTAGAAACTTCAACTCTTTTACCAAGTTAGAATGCAGATAATTTTCTGCCATTGTCATTAGCTCAGGTCTCCACCCCTCACTTTGCTGACTTATGATATCGAATTAAGATCAATTGTTACATGCCAAGACTTAAGCTAAGCAAATATGCAGCCTTAACCTTGAATTTTACACCTTTAGTCAGCCTTCAAACACTCTATTAGCAGTTGCATTTAGAAGCAACCCACACTTAGCATATGTTGGAAAAGAGATGGGCAGTGCTGGACTTTCAACTTCTACGAATGAGGGTGGGGGTGACCTAGACTACTGTTGAGGTTGCATCCCATAAATCGTAATGTCATCCGGTTAGTGGTAAATTTCATTTGTTTTGATAGATGACTCGTATGATTGATTTTATTAATGGGAAAATTGGTTGTGCAGGAAAAACAATCCTGTTGGTTGTGCTACAATGGATCCTACCAATTTGGACCTTTTCTCTACTAGTTGCTTCTGGGGTCATAAAGCTACCATTCAGCACCCCCCTAATCGATGACCTCATCATGTGAAACCACTTTGCTTTATTCTTCTGGATATCATGTTTTGTGTATAAGACTGTTCACATCTTGTTTAAACCAATCAACCGCAGCTTCAATCATAATATCACCATGCCAAAAAATAGCACTGGATCTTAAAACCAAATTTACCTAAAGACTTTCATGTGTCTTCTAGTCTATACCGAAAATCTAAAACCTTTCCTCATAAACCCTAAAATGAAATATTAACAACTGCAATATAAATTCATCTTCCTCTACTTTTTAGGTTCGTAATTTGCAAAGTTTACTCCTAAAAACTATTAGGGCCCCTTTGGATACAAAGGTAACTGTTTCATAGCTTTTCATGCAAATCTTTTTTCAACTGGAGTTTAATGTGCTGCTTGGATCTCATTAGTGAGGTGAGATTGATGAAATATGGGTTTTTTTCTTAAATAATATAAAAAAAATTAAATACGAAAATGATACAACATGGGTCGATTTTTACAGTAAAATAAAGTGCCAACAAGCTGTCAAGTGGCACTATAAATTTTCCCATAACCATTAGCTAATTGTGCCGTTGAAAAAAAAAATATTTTAAGTAGTACTACCTAACACATTGGTGGCATCAATATAAAGTTTTAAATAATACATGTATTTTCGGGGATATACTGAACCAAAAATACAAAGTGAATTTTTTTTTGATGTCGACTAACAAATTGATAGCACCAGTGTTTTTTCTTTTTTTTTAAAGGTGGTAGAAAAAGAAAAAAAAAGGGTAAAAAATGCTGGTGTTATGGTACCACCTGCTAGGTTGACAACA
Source organism: Gossypium hirsutum (assembly GCF_007990345.1). Lineage (NCBI taxonomy): Eukaryota > Viridiplantae > Streptophyta > Magnoliopsida > Malvales > Malvaceae > Gossypium > Gossypium hirsutum. The sequence goes on from NW_024402842.1 coordinate 15,063, forward strand.
TTGGTTTGAAATTTTAAAATGTTTAGCCGTTGTTAAAGAAAAAGGTTAAATGTTTTTTTTTATGGGTGTTGCCTGATAGTGTGACAACACCAAACCCCCATATAAACCCCTTTCTTGACTAAAAAAAATTTAGTTGTTTATGAGTTCCGAACAAAATGAGAGAGAAAAAAAAAGTTGTTAGAAATTAAGATTGAAGATCAACAATATTTGTTTTCCATTTTAGAATTCAAGTTCTTTTTTTTTTAACTTCAAAAAACAAGTTTGAATTGATAATGTTAGCTTGTAATTATTTTTATGTATTTTCATTTTATTTTATTATTATGTATGATTATGTGACTATATATTGATAATTAATAGTATGAGATGCAAGTTATATTGTTTGATAAAAAATTTCTTTGTTGTTTTAAACTGGTATGAATTGTTTTAATAGGAACTAATATATATAATTTTTATTTTTAATTTATTTTATAGATATTCTATCGAAGATAAATAACCAATTCTTCATATATATCCACTTCGATGTGATAATTTTCCAAACATAAGTTGGTTGTATACTTGAATCGCGTCATCAAGTAGGAATGAGATTTAACAAGAGTGTAAAACTTGATGAAATCAAACAAAAGATTGGCGTGGAAATTGCTTGACGTTGTGAGAGGAAGATGCTCAGACTATTTTACAAATTTCTAGTTCCATCAAATCTGTGCAAATATAGGGAGATGAAACTTGTAAAAGATGATGACATGAAGACTATGATCGTCCTGTATTGCTTGCCTGGTAACATTGACCCAGTTGAGTTGTTCTCTGAGTTAGCAGATGTTGAGCCCCATACAAAATGTCATTCTAATAAATTAACAATATAGAGTTCATAACTCGTATACAAAGGCTTTGAGAATATTGGTCGATAGGCGATCTTTTATACACGGGTTTAATAACATCCCTAACCCGTATCCGTCGTCGAAACAGGGTTACGGAGCATTACCGGAGTTTACAATTCAATTACAATTAATTTATGTCATTTACTATTCATTTTCGAAAATCAATCATAATCAATCATAATGTCCCTTATATGGGTTCTTGAGGCCAAAATACATATTAGAATTGAGTCGGTATTAAACTGAGATCACATAAATATTTTTTAAGGTGTAGAGGACACATGCCCGTGTGGCCAGGCCGTGTGGTTTACACAGCCAATGACATGCCCGTGTCTCAGGCCGTGTGGGCATTCGATGTGAGGCACACGGTCGTGGCCCAACCAGTGTCCTTACTCGTGTAACTTTCTAACTTAAGTCATAAGGCCAGCCACACGCTCGTGTGCTGGGCCGTGTGGTCAATTTAATTTTTGAAAATTAGGTGCAGGTTTCACACGGCCAAGACACACGCCTGTGTTCTAGGCTGTGTGTCACACACGGCTGAGACATACGCCCGTGTCTCTGCCGGTGTGACAAATTCTGAGCATTCTGTTTCTAAATTTTTAAGATACAGGGGACACATACCGCCAAACCACACACCCGTGAGCATGGCCGTGTGCCACAGTTAAGACACACGCCCGTGTGTATACCCGTATGGACAAAATAAGACCATTTTCCAAGCCTTATTTCTTACCCTTTTTACCTTGCACCTACATCAACATTTAATCATTTTCAACAACCAATTCAAGACAACTTATCCAAGCCAAACACAGGGGACACATACTGCCAAACCACACACCCTGAGCATGGCCGTGTGCCACAGTTAAGACACACGCCCGTGTGTCTACCCGTATGGACAAAATAAGACCATTTTCCAAGCCTTATTTCTTACCCTTTTTACCTTGCACCTACATCAACATTTAATCATTTTCAACAACCAATTCAAGACAACTTATCCAAGCCAAACACAAGAGTTATATATGATATATTAACACTTACGTTCATGTATGTCCAAACTTACCCTTTTTTGTAAACATATAATTTACCACAATTCAATTTAACTATACCATACACACATATATGTTAAACATATTATAGCCTTATAATAATGTACTAAATCATCCATTACTGTAACACCCCTCACCCGTATTCACTATCAGAATAGGGTTACAAGGTATTACCGATCAATACACGTCATTTATCATACAAAACTCATACATTTATGCATTTATATTCAAATACCATTCAACACAATTGATTTGTCCCTTATAAGGGCCTGCGAGGCCTAAAACATGCTTTAGAAGTGGTTCGGGACTAAACTGATAACATATAAAAAAATTTAGAAACCTAGAAAAATTTCAAACATATAAGTGTAACACCCCTCACCCGTATCCGGTGCCAGGATAGAGTTCGAGGCATTACCGGCACTTTACATTTTCAATATACCAACTCGGGTCACAAAGTTTCACCCAAAATTTAAAACTTTTCAACCATATATATCTCGTCCCTAATGTAAGCCTTTGAGGCTTAAAACAATACCTATAGGTAGTGCGGAACATAACCAAGAACGTTCGATGAACCTGGGTCACCTTAGGAAAATTTTCTTATTTAGAAGTATCACACGCCCATGTGAGTGGGCCGTGTGGTCACACACGCCCGTGTGGCTTAGGACACACCCATGCCTTTAGTCTGTATGCAACACTGACTTTTCAGCAGGACCTCGGCACACGCCTGTGTGGCCCGCCCATGTTCAATACTGTCTTTTAAGCAAGGCCAAGGCACACGCCCGTGTGGCCTGTTTGTGTACTACACTAACCTAAAGTTTTAAGTGCAGGGGACACACGGCCATAGCAAACACCCATGGGAGTGAGCCGTGGGTCACACACGGCCTAGACACACGCCCGTGTGTCCAACCATGTAGACCCTAATAGGCTATTTCCCAAGCCTTTTTGGTCACCCCATTTTACTTCTTATGCATTATGGTTACCCAATAAAAAATAAAACATAATTATACCCTTGTAAATGATCTTGATAAAACTTACTGCATGGAGACCTCATATCATTTGTAACACCCCAATCCCGTATCCGTCGCCGGAATAGATAAAGGGGCATTACCAGTCTTGAAACTCATATCAGAACAGTAAATTTTTTTTTTGAACATTCCTTTAGATAAGTACTAAAGACAGTCAGGGATACAATTTAAACTTCTATAAGTACACATTCAAAAGATGCCATTTTCGCATGGCTTATATACATTAACCAAAATATCCTCTCACTACTAGTCTATTCTATACATGCCATAAGATAATCCAAAACGTAGCAGTACCAAACAGTGGATAGTGATAGTGTGACTAGTTGCTGATGATCCCGAGCCTGTAGCTTCCAAATGAGATCTATAAAACAGAGGAAACAAAGTACACGGAGTAAGCATTATAATGCTTAGTAAGTTTTAAGCAGTGTCAACAGATAACAATCAAATTATAACATAGTTGTTCGTATTTTTTATTTCACTCTTCCTTCGGGCATACCATCCCTTTACCGAATATGCACATCTCATCATATATAATAGGCAGATAAATTCTCACTTGATAGTGACCTCTTATGATCATAGGTACATTACATATTTTTTTTCCTGACTTTCCACATTGACCAAATGCACAATAATCATAGAACAGTCTTATTGCTTTACTCACATGTGCATCACATAACGACCTTGTGATTTAGTCTAAATCAAACTTAAATATAATCTCAAAATACATACCTGACCAACTTAACGCATTGAACGTATTTATTACCAATTGTTACTGTGAAGTTGTATAATCTTACGCTTTACTTGAATCTTCAGCAAAACCTTTAGTTCGGGGCTTACCTGGACAAAATCTCCACACGTAGTCATCGGGTCTTTAGAGCTCGGATATAGTACGAGCACGAAGCCTACGGACATTAATCAGTGATAATATTCTCGCATAAAGCCTGCGGGGTTTTAACCCGGATATAGTACTGACACAAATGCCCTTCGGGACTTATCACATTTATACACTTTCACATCCATCACGTTGGCCACTCGGCCCTATCACATATATACACTTTCACATTCATCACTTTGGCCATTCGGCCTTATCACATATATACACTTTCACATTCATCACATCGGCCATTAGGCCTTATCACATATATACACTTTCACATTCATCACATCGGCTATTAGGCCTTATCACATATATACACTTTCACATTCATCACATCGGCCATTAGGCCTTATCACATATATACACTTTCACATTTATTCAAATATACTTCACATACCACATATACTATCATGTACAAACTTGGTCTTGGCCGAATCTACAACCATCACTTTCCAATGAATAATTCAATTTTACGCCATACTATCATTTCATATTCGAATACTCATAAACTTACAATATCACGATTTAGAATTCAAGTATGGGTTTAATCAATAGCTTATGAGCAACTAAAACAAGTTTTATCCATGTTTACAACAAAATCACATATTCACTACGAGCTATTTTCCTGAGAAATGGTCACTAAATTATTTATAATCGGAGCTACAAGACTCCAAATCACTTGCCGTTAATTTTCCCTGAATATAGACTCATATATCTTTCATCCATAAATTTTTCAGAATTTTAGGTTTGGCCAATCAATACCATATTTTTCTTAAAGTTTCCCCTATTTCACTGTTTGACTAATCTGACCAGTCTTCACTACGAATCAAAATTCTCATTGTACAGAATTCAAAGTATGTTCTATTTGATTTAATTTGAAACTAGACTCATTAAGGAGTCTAAGCATATAAATTTTATCTTGTAACCATTTTTGTACAAATTATAGTGATTTTCTTAAAACAGAATAGGGGATTTTGGAGTCATTCTGACACCGTCTCACACAACTTTAAATATCTCTTTATAGGAAATTCCTTTGCTTACACGGTCTCTTTTATAAGAAACTAGACTAATTAAGCTTTGATTGTATATTTTATTCAGCCTATAATTCCACACCAAACATTTATAGTGATTTTCTAAAATCACGTTACTGCGGCTGTCCTGAGCAAATTATTACAATTTGCTCTTAAATTTCCAAGTCCAAACACTTAGGAACTTACCATTTGAGTTTAAGACATATCATGGCCACATCATATATTATTAAATCAACTCATTATATCCTATTATAGTTGAATTTACTCAACATTTAGTCACTTAAAACTTACCTCGGAAGTGGTCGACGACTAGATATCCACGGCTATTCGTTTACTTTCTCTTTATCCAAAATTGCCCCTCTATGCTCTTGAGTTTAACTAACAAAATTTAAACTATTTTAATCACCTTGTTATATCATTAAAAACAACAAGGTAAATCTTCTCAATGAAACTCATACATAAGGCAACACCTCGATACATCTGCACACATTCGGTATTTCATAAAAACCATCCCAAATACATTTACCTAGGTATCACCATGTCGCCTTATATACATATACTAGTTATGTGGTCAATTTTACCGATGACCTATGCATATAACTAATTACACCTTTAATAATATTCACAAAGCCGATTATCCACATGACTACCTTAGCATATTATTAGTTAGCTTCTTATCCAAATTTGCCATAAAGAAAATTAACTCATATACCCTCAAGTGCATAAGCAATTGCATCCAAAGGACACTTTAAATGCATGTTATGAAAGTAACCGAATGCACATATATTTATACCAAGACATCATATACTTCAAAACCAACTATCAAGGCATAAAACCGAACCTTCAAAATCAATTATCAATACACGTTCAAACATGCCCTCCTACAAATATACAAGTTCTCCCTTGGTTAAACTAAATCATGCTTTAAGGTTTAACACATTTAACCATTAGAGAGTTAATCAAATTAGCATTCAATTATTCTATACACCCACCATTAACCGAATCTAATTTAATCAAATTTATTTCTTGACAATTTCATCACATTCGGTCATTGGTAATTTAATCCTATAAAAAGTCAAATTTTACTTCAATTCACTAAGGTGAGGTTATTATAATTTAACCTCTATTTCCGAATGCCCCCTTCTCCATAAAACCATCAAAATTTCAAATTATAATAGGTTCATAACTCATTTAACCACTAATTCCATGCCAAGCATAAAAAGGCCATGGGTTTTACACCTAACTTACAAGACCATAAAACATAAAGGTTTAATGTTCATCTTTAACACAATTACCACACTTCAAACTAAATTTTCAGCTTCATATATCCCACACCAGATTTTTTTTCCATGCTCAATTTCCATGGCCGAATGAAATTATGCCCTAATTCATGAACTTAAACAACATTGGCCAACTTTCCAAGCTCATTTGAGCCATCAAGCACATTTAGTTTGTTCATACTCAACTAGAATCAATTATCCTCCCAAAATCATCAAACATACAAAATATACCCCATTAAGCTCATGACCGATTGCTACATGCTTCATGAACACAAAAATTTTCACATGGGTCTTGTTGCAAGCTTCAAAACCAACCAAAATTCACAACTTTTCAAAGAAAATAACATGAACCTTACCTTATTTGAAGTCTTCTTTTGCCGAATGCCCTAAGCTCAAAGGTTTCTATTTTGTTTCTCAACTCACGGCAAGAAGAAGAAGAAATGGCCTTATTATTTTCACCTCAAACATGTTTTATTCATTTATTTCATTAACTTTTATTATTTCTATTTTATGAAACCACTTTCTTTAATATAAACAAATATATTATTAACATTATTTACTAACATACAAAGCACAAAATGCCAAAATGTGTCATTCATGCCCATCCTTGCCGTCCACTACCAAGAAAAAGGAATGTTTGACATGCAAGTCCCTCATGCTTCAAACCATGCAATTTTTAGCCACTTCCAATTAACCTATGACATTTTCAAGATTTTTCACATAAGCCCCTTTTTATTTATTTCACATCCAAATGACAAAATTTAAAGCATGAAATTTTCACACATACTTATTCATAAATAATAAGCATAAAATATAACAATTAATTATTTTTGTGACTCGGTTTTGTGGTCCCGAAACCACTTTTCGACTAGGGTCAAATTAGGGGTGTCACATCATTGGTGTCATACATGCAAGGTTATTTCCCAACTAGTATTTATAGGTTTCCATGTTATTGTAATTCATTCAAAATTTGGCTCGTTTTGGTAACTCATTACCAATTATAGCAACCCACTATATAAGAGTATAAACATACATGGATTTGTAGGTCATAGCCTACTTCGATTAAGCCAATTCCAATGGCCATATACAAAAAAGATAGATACATCTTTACATGCCTTCATTTGGCAAATCAAATGACACATATAACAAAATACTCAAAACCTTATACATGCCATTGAACGAAATAGAAATATCTTTATACCAAAGCTGGGCTAGATGATGGCGTGCTGACTCTCCTACCGTCTTCCAATCCTCACAAGTCACTTAGCTCTAAAAAATAGAGAAAGGAGAGGGGTAAGCATGTACATGATTACTAAGCTCGAATAACCGGAAAGTAAGCTTACCAAGTAATTAGCATACATCAATAATAGATAAGGAAACCAACAAGTATGACATGGTTCCCTATCAAATGCACTTAACAAAAGAGTTAATCACATGACAATGCACCATATAAATTATCGTAGATGAGCTCATCATTTAACAATTCATTTTGTACACGTATTTCATGTTAATCTCGTTGAGTGTCTAGGAAATCTCGATGGAATATTTATTAACCGTCAATTCATAAGGATGATCATATCAGGTGTGCACTTCCGCGAACTTCACATCTTATGGCAGGATTACTAGTCCAGGCTAAATCCCCCATATTGTAAACTCATAAGGTGATGTTGGGATTACCAGTCTAGGCTAAATTCAGACCTCGATTGTATTACCCGTCCGGCTAATTCCAAAATGCATATGTATTCTTCGGAAGGCTCAATCATCCAAAGGAACACCCGTCCAGGCTAGATCCTTTTCATAATCGAGATCAACGGATTACCCATCCGAGCTAAATCCTTACTGCAACAAATGCAGGATCTCAATTCACATGTCAATCATGGTTATCCATCGAATTCCTTTTTTAACCTCAACCGAGTCATTTTTCAACAAATCATCATCAAAGTTACATTTCATGTATTTCTATGCCATCAACCAATGCAAACATCACACATTCATAAATCATATAATTAGGTATATTAGGAGTTCACTTTAAATTATCCGAACTTACTTGGCAATCATTTCAGAGCGGTGTTTCGGTTATTCCGAAACCTTTCGTTTTCCTCGATCGACCTCCAAAATTTGTTCCTCGGGGTCTATAACAAAAAAAATTAAATCCTTAACACTTTACATTATACATTTCAAGTCTAAATTCCACCTCTGGTCCAAATGACCGTTTTGCCCCTAACCTTTCATGTTTTTACGATTTAGTCCCTAGGTTCGTATAATGAAACACATGCAATTTCTATCTTAACCAAGCTTAGCCGAACACTTTTCCCTCTTATGACAGCCCACATTTCCCACTATTTTCTCATTTCTACCACACATTTTACAACTTTTGCAAAATAGTCCCTATAAGGGTTTTTCATGAAAATCACCTAGGAAAAGATGTTTAACACATATCCAACTTTCATATTCCTCCATAATCCATCAAAATACAAGTAACTCATGCAAGGGTAAATTTTTGAATATGAACCCTAGCATGAAATATGGGTAGGAATGGAGAGAGCAAGTTATCGGGATTTTAAAAATATAAAGAGCATTAAAAACGGGGCATAGGAGCACTTACTATTGAGCTTGGAATATGGAAAACCCTAGCTTATGGAGATTTAGGAATTTCGGCAGCTATGGGGAAGAAGATGGCTGATTTTGACTTTCTTTTTCCCATTTTATTTCATTAAAATGCAAATGACCAAAATACCCTTAAGCCCTTTCTTTAAAATTTCATCCATGCAAGCCCATTTTTGTCCAAAAACTTAGAAATTGGGTAAATTGATCTCCAAGACCTTCTAATTTATAATCTAAAGCAATCTCATACAAATTGCTTCTAGAATCCATGTTTTACAATTTATTCAATTTAGTCCCTAATTTCCAATTGGACACCTTACTCAAAGAATTTCTTCATGAAATTTTAACACATGCATATTCTCATATTCTACACCTCATAACAATCATAAAATAAATATTTTGATGTCAAATTTGTAGTCCCAAAACTACTATTTCGACTATGCCCTATTTTGGGATGTTACATTTCTCCCCTCAGGGACTTTCGTCCTCGAAAGTCTTACTAGTAAATAGATTCGGATATTGGCTTCTCATCGTTTCTTTCAGCTCCCATGTAGCCTCTTCTACACCATGCCGATACCATAAAACTTTTACTAAAGCCACATCTTTATTCCTCAACCGTTTAATCTTACGGGCTAAAATCTTAACCAGTTCCCCTTTATAGGTCATATCTGGTCGAATTTCAACCTCGGTCGGTGAAATCACATGAGAGGGGTCTGATCGGTATCGCCTTAACATAGATACATGGAACACATAGTGAATCTTTTTTAGTTCAGGTGGCAATGCCAAACGATATGCTAATGGTCCAACTCTTTCGGTGACCTCGTATGGTCCGAAAAATCGCGGACTTAGTTTGGCTTTTCGACCAAATTTCAACACCCTTTTCCATGGAAATACTTTCAAGAATACTCTATCTCCAACTTGGAACTCAATTTTCATTCTTTTCAGATCAGCATATGACTTTTGCCGATCCGATGTCGCTTTTAAACAATCTCGTATCACTTTAACTTTCTCTTCAGTTTTTTTAATCAGATCAACTCCATGAATATGACTTTCTTTAAGTTCTATCCAATACAATGGAGTTCGGCACTTTCTACCATACAAGGCCTCATAAGGTGCCATATTCAAACTTGTTTGAAAACTATTGTTGTAGGCAAATTCTACCAACAGCAAATATTTTTCCCAGCTACCCTGAAATTCGAGGATGCAACAACGCAACATGTCCTCGAGAATCTGAATCATCCGCTTAGACTGACCATCGGTCTGAGGGTGAAAAGCTATGCTAAAGCTCAACTTCGTACCCAAGGCTTCTTGTAATTTCTTCCAGAATCTCGAAGTAAACCTCGAGTCTTTGTCTGAAATAATCAACAGCGGTACTCCGTGCAATCTTACTATCTTAGAAATGTACAAGTCGGCCAATCTATCAAGGGAATAGTCTGTCCTTACCAGAATAAAATGAGTTGACTTCGCCAATTTATCCACTACCACCCATATGGCATCTCTCTTTTTCGGAGTTAATGGCAATCCTGTCACGAAATCTATGGTAACTTTGTCCCACTTCCATTTGGGGACCATCACAGGCTGTAACAACCCTGAAAGCACTTGATATTCGGCTTTAACTTGCTGACATACTAGGCATCTTGATACAAATTCAGACATATCTCTTTTCATGTTGTTCCACTATTATATTTTCTTCAAATCATTGTACATCTTGGTACTTCCCGGATGAATTGAAAACAACTATCATGCGCTTCTTGCAAGATCTTCCGAATAAGCTTATTGTCCTTGGGTATACAAACCCTATCTCTGAACATCAAACATCCATCAAAACAAATCTAAAAATCTGATTCAATACCTGACTTATATTGAGTCCTTGTTTCTTGCAAGTCATCATCATTAATTTGCGCATCGAAGATTTCCTGAAGGAATGTCTGCCTAGCCTTTAGCTCTGCCAAGACTGAACTATCATCAAGTAATGCCAGACGAGCATCCATGGCTCTCAAAGCAAACAAGGATTTTTTGCTCAATGCGTCAGCCACCACATTTGCCTTTCCTGGGTGATTGTTAATGATCAGATCATAATCCTCAATTAACTCTAACCATCTCTACTGTCTCAAATTTAATTCTTTTTGAGTCAGCAAGTACATCAAACTCTTGTGATCGGTGAATATGCGTCAAGTCTCACCATATAAATAATGCCTCCAAATCTTTAAAGTAAAAACAATGGCGGCAAGATCTAGGTCGTGTGTGGGATAGTTCTTCTCGTGTGGCTTCAATTGCCGTGAAGCATAGGCTATCACTCTACCGTCTTACATAAGCACACAACCCAATCCATTCAAGGATGCATCACTGTAGACCACAAACTCTTTTCCCAGACTCAGGTAATACTAAAACAGGAGCTTCGGTTAGCAATGTTTTTAACTTCTCAAAACTTTGCTGACACTTTTCCATCCATTCAAACTTAAAGTATTTCTGTAGCAACCTCATCATCGGAGTCGCTATCATGGGGAATCCTTTTACAAACCTTTGATAGTAACTGGCTAAGCCCAAAAAGCTTCTAACCTCAGTTACATTTTTAGGTGGTTTTCATTCGACGATAGCAGAGATCTTTCTTGTATCAACTCGGATGCCTTCACTCGAAACAATATGACCCAAAAATCCAACTTCCTGGAGCCAAAACTCACTCTTGCTAAACTTAGCATACAGTTGCTTTTCTCACAAAGTCTGCAACATAATTCTCAGGTGCTTCACATTATATGTCTCATCTTTGGAGTAAATCAAGATGTCGTCAATGAACACAACGACAAACTTATCCAAATATGGCTGAAAGATAATATTTATTAGATCCATAAATACGGACGGTGCGCATTCGTCAGCCCAAACAGCATGACAAGGAATTCATAATGGCCGTACCTCGTCCTAAAAGTCGTCTTGGGTACATCCAAGTCTTTAACTTGCAGTTGATAATAGCCAGACCTCAAGTCTATCTTGGAGAATACAATGGCTCTTCTCACCTGGTCAAACAAATCATCGATCCTTGGCAAATGATACTTATTCTTGATAGTTACCTTGTTCAGTTGCCGGTAATCTATACATAGCCTCATCGAACCATCTTTCTTCTTAACAAATAATACGGGAGCACCCAAAGGTGAAAAACTCGGTCTTGCAAATCCTTAATCCATCAGCTCTTGCAACTGTGCTTTTAACTCCTTCAGTTCTGTAATAGCCCAAAATTGGGTCTAGTTGGAACAGAAGTTTCGGGACCACAAAATCTGAGATAGAAATAATTATTTTATGATTATTTTGAGGTCTATGATATGATTGCATGATTGTGTGAAAAGTTCGTGAAGAAATTCTATGCATAAAGTGCTCAATTTGAAGTTAGGGACTAAATTGAATAAGTTGCAAAATTTGCATTCTAGAAGTTTCTAGTATGAAATTGCTTTGAAATATTAATTATGAGGGCTTAAATAGAAATTTTACCAATTTCTAAGTGATGGAAACAAATTGGACATGGATGGAATTTATGAAAGTTTAGTAAGGAAGGGCATTTTGGTCATTTGGTAATTAAATGAAATAAAAAGGGAAAATAAAGCCAAAATTGACTCATCTTTCTCATGGAGGCCGAAATTAGCATGGGGGAAGCCATGGCTAGGGTTTTCAAGCTTTCCAAGCTCAATAGTAAGTTCATTCTAACCCCGTTTTTCAAGTTCTTTACGTTTTTGGAATCCCGGTAATTTGTTTAAGCTTATTCTAGCAATAATTTAAGCTAAGGTTCATATTTGGAAAAATACCCATAGGTGAAATGTGTTTATTTTGCTGTTTTATGATAGAACATGAGGTTTTAAATTATGTTAGACAACTTGTGCTACTCGGTTTTGCGTGAAAACGAGTAAAAGGGCTTAATTAGTAAAAATAGCTAATAGTCATAAGTATACGTTAGAGTGAGAATTTGATGTTTCCATAGAAGGGAAAAGTGATCATCATGTCATAAAACATAAGAATAAGGGATGAAGTTTAATTCCCGAGCCTAGGGGCAAAAGCGTAAATATGCAAAAGTTTAGGGGCAAAATTGTAATTTTTCCAAAGTTTGAGTTAAGGACTTTTTTGAATAGTACATTAATTAAATAAGTAAAATATGATGTTTTAGATCCCGGAAAATGAGATTTGAACCTAGAATGAGAGAAAAATCGAAAGTTGGGAAAGTTGGTAAAATAGTCGTTTTAGTATCGAGGTAAGTTCATATGTATAATAAGCATTAATTTATGCATGTTTCAATGTAAAATTGATATATTTATTATAATTTTCGAGGTGTTGAAAGTATGTAAGTTGGTATGATAATAATACAGCAATAATGCTGTAATTTATATTTGAAAGTTAAATTTAGTGAATTAATTGAATTATGTTAAATTAAATGATTATGGTGCCAAGTTTATGAATTGATTTAAAAATATGTCTATGGTACATGAAGTGTATTGAATTATCATACATAAATGTGATTTCTATGATTATGGATATTATGGTAAATTGTAAGTTTATATGATTTTAATAAGGCAATGTGTAATTTAATGTTATTGCCTTGATATTAAATGAGATGTAAGTTTATATGTAAGTAATACATAAATATTACTTGTATTATGATATTTTATAATAATATTGGAAATATGTTTGTGGATAATTCTTGATTGGTGAAATTGTTGGAAAAGAGAGAGAAATCCCGGTTGAACCTTCGGAAAGATTGGATGATACAGATAGTATGTAGCTAGGTCACATGTATGGTGCTGAGTGCACATCATGTGTACAAGAGAGCTACAAGAAATTATGATGTAGCTAGGTCGCATGGGTGATACTATGTGTACACCATGTAGACAAGAGAGCTACGGGATATATGTAGCTAGGTCGCATGCGTGGTTCCAGGTGAAGGACACCATGTAGACAAGAGAGCTATGAGATAAATTGGCTAGGTCACACGGGTGGTACTGAGTGTTCACCATGTGTACAAGAGAGCCGAACTATATGATGGGTGGAGCTATGTGCTGAAACCACCAAATATCGAGGATTGATCCGAAATGTTCAACGGGAGACTCTCCATGTATTGCTTTGTGAGTTTTGTGATGAATAAGTGCAGGAACTTTGTTATGTGAATGATGTGTTCATTAAGTGACCAAGATGTGGTAAGGTTATAAACAAGTAAGTTATACATGAGGATGATTTTATGGTGACCTTGTGATCATGGGCCTATACTTGTGATGTATGAAATGTGGTGAAAATGATTTGTGATATGTATGTTAAAATGAGGTTAATACAAAGAAAGTGCGAAAGAGTGAATTAGCAATAAAACTGTTTTGGACAGAAGCAGTGACGTGATTTTGAAAAATCACAAAAAATAGTAGAAATTGAATCAGAGACTGAATGAGATATCAAATTAAAGCTTAATGCATCTCTTTTCATATAAAAGAAACATAGCAAGAAAAGGACTTCTATATTTTGAGTGATTTATGTTTTTGTGAGACTGGTTCAGAATGATTATGTGATCCCCTGTTTTGACTTTGGAAAATCACAAAAATTTGGGTAAAAATAATTAGAGGATTAAACTTATATTTTTAAAATCCATAATGAGTATATTTTCAAGATAAATCAACAAGAACATTATCCGAGTTTTGTACTATGAGATAATTAATTTTTAGTGAAGAGAGGTCAGAACTGTAAGAATGTGAAACAGGGGAAATTTTAATGAATAAACTGTACTAATTGACTGAACGAAAAATTATGAAAATTTTATGGTGGAAAGATATGTGAGTCTAGTTTCAGGGGAAATTTACGGATCTTAATTTGGAGCTCTGTAGCTCGAATTATAAATAAGTAAGTGACTATGACTCGTGTGGACAGTTTGATGTGAGCATTTATTAGTAAATTGTGAAATCGTACTTACAAGAATGCTATATACATTAAGGATGTGGAATGGAGAGGAGGAGGAGGAAAATAAATATATGTGGAATACATGGAAACTATGGTATATGAAATATTGATATAATGAAATAAATGATATGTGTATATAAGAAAACAGAAAGAGAATGATATGCATCATGACATGCATATATATATATATATGACTAGTCTCAATGTAATGCTTGTTGGGTATGGAGTTGAATTGAAATATTTCAGGCAAACATGTTATTTTGCGCATCTGAATTGTGGTATTTTATAAATATATGATTTAGTTTTAAATATGAATGCTTGATGATTAAGCTGAAGATATTTGGTAAGATGATAATCTTGGTATAAATGTATAAGTGGTACTAAAATAAACAAGGTAAAATGAGTGTGAGATACACATGTATGATGACATACAAATGCTATGTTTGTGGTTTAATTGAGAATATTTAATTATTAAATGAATACCATGTTATATGCTTTTGATTTTGTATAAGTGTGTAAGAGATTAAGGTTGACCAAAGCTTGGAAAATAGCCTAGGTATATTCCACACAGGCAGAGACACGACCATGTGTCTCAGCCGTGTATGGAACATGACTTTGGGACACGGGCGTGTGGAGCCTTAAAGGATGAAATTTCCAAGATTTTTGTAAGTTCTCGGTTTAGTCCCGAACCATTTGTAAAGTATGTTTTGGGCTTCGTAGACTCAAATAAGGGACTGTGTAAGTGAATGAACGTTTTGAAAAATATAATGAAATTTTATGGCCCGTATTTTAGTTTAATGTTTTTATGTTTGTCCGGTAATGCCTCGTACCTTATCCCAGCCTCGGGTACGGGTAAGGGGTGTTACACGAGTCTTTCACTCGCAACTGGTAATAACCTGACCTCAAATCAATTTTCAAAAACACTGTTGCCCCTTTTAATTGATCAAACAAATCATCAATCCGCGGTGGAGGGTATTTGTTCTTTATAGTCACTTTATTCAGTTGTCTATAATCAATACACGTTCTCATCGTGCCATAGTTATTTTTCAAAATAACACCGGTGCACCCCTGGGAGTGAAACTCGGTCTAGTAAAACCCTTGTCTATCAACTATTGCAACTGAGCTTTCAATTCTTTTAACTCTGCCAGGGCCATTCTGTACAGAGCTATTGATATCTGCGTTATTCCCGGTACTAATTCAATACCAAATTCAACTTCTCTAATAGGTGGTAAACCCGGTAACTTTTTGGCAAATACATAAGGATACTCGCACACAACTGGTACTGATTCAATCTTTGTTTCTATCACTTTCATATCCAGTACATAAGGAAGGTAAGCTTCACACCCCTTTCTGACAAATCTCTGAGCTAACATAGACGAGATCACAACTAGCAAACTATTCAGATCATCAGATTCAATTCTAATAGTCTCATTGTTTTGGCATTTCAGTTCGATTGTGTTTTATCTACAATTCACTATAGTACCATGCATCATTAACCAATCCATACCCAAAATCACATCAAATTCATTGAATGGCATTTAGCATTTGAATCTACTTTTCTCTTTTCTTTGCTAAGATCCTCAGCTTTACAAGCCCTTTCAACCAGAACGACAAATTCTTTCAATTCAAGAATCCCTACTAATAGTTTAATATCCTCATTCAACCCATCAACGAACCGTTTACACATAATCTCCTCAGTAGACACATACTCTCGAGCATACTTGCTTACACATATCGAATTCTCTTTCATACTTAGTGACAGTCATCCGGCTTTATTTCAACTTTAGAAATTCTTTATGCTTCTGATCGAAAAATCTTTGACTGATTTACTTCTTTCGGAATTCAGATTGGAAAAACTCCCAAGTAACCCGTTCTCTAGGAACTACAGTTATCAACGTTTTCCACCAATGGTACGCATTATCTCTCAGCAAAGATACAACACATTTTATACATTCATCAAGAGTGCAAGATAATTCATCGAATACCCTGGTCGTGTTTTCGAGCCAGAACTCAACTCTCTTCGTATCATCATCAACAGTCTTCAGCTCCATGTTTCTAAATTTTATCTATTGGAAGCTTGTTCAATCGTATCGGGTCTATAACTTGAGGAATAACAGGGATTTGTTGAGGAACAAATGGGGGTAGAGGTTGTTGACAGCCGGATTCATTCGAACGAACTCTTAAACCGCTTATTCATCATTTGATTAAGCTTGTTCTAGCAATAATTTAAGCTAGGGTTCATAACTGGAAAAATACCTATAGGTGAAATGTGTTTATTTTGCTATTTTATAATATAATATGAGGTTTAAAATTATGTTAGACGACTTGTGCTACTCGGTTTTGAGTGAAAATGAGTAAAAGGGCTTAATCGGTAAAAATACCTAATAGTCATAAGTATATGTTAGAGTGAGAATTTGACGTTGCCATAGAAGGGAAAAGTGATCAGCATGTCATAAAAATAAGAATAAGGGATTAATTTTAATTCCCAAGCCTAAGGGTAAAAGTGTAAATATGCAAAAGTTTAGGGGCAAAATTGTAATTTTTCCAAAGTTTGAGTTAAGGATTGTTTTGAATATTACATTAATTAAATAAGTAAAGTATGATGTTTTAGATCCCGGAAAACGAGATTTGAACCTAGAATGAGAGAAAAATCGAAAATTGAGAAAGTTGGTAAAATGGCCGTTTTAGTATCGAGGTAAGTTCATATGTATAATAAGCATTAATTTATGCATGTTTCAATATAAAATTGATATATTCATTATGATTTTCGAGGTGTTGAAAGTATTTAAGTTGGTATGATAATAATACAACAATAATGCTGTAATTTATATTTGAAAGTTAAATTTAGTGAATTAATTGAATTATATTAAATTAAATGATTATGGTGTCAAGTTTATGAATTGATTTAAAAATATGTCTATGGTACATGAAGTGCATTGAATTATCATACATAAATGTGATTTCTATGATTATGGATATTATGGGAAATTGTAAGTTCATATGATTTTTAATAAGGCAATGTGTAATTTAATGTTATTGCCTTGATATTAAATGAGATGTAAGTTTATATGTAAGTAATACATCAATATTACTTGTATTATGATATTTTCTAATAATATTCGAAATATGTTTGTGGATAATTACTTGATTGGTGAAATTGTTGGAAAAGAGAGAGAAATCTCGGTTGAACCTTCAGAAAGATTAGATGATACATATAGTATGTAGCTAGGTCACATGTATGGTGCTGAGTGCACATCATGTGTACAAGAGAGCTACAAGACATTATGATGTAGCTAGGTCGCATGGGTGATACTATGTGTACACCATGTAGACAAGAGAGCTACGGGATATATGTAGCTAGGTCGCATGTGTGGTTCCAGGTGAAGGACACCATGTAGACAAGAGAGCTACGAGATAAATTGGCTAGGTCACATGGGTGGTACTGAGTGTTCACCATGTGTAAAAGAGAGCTGAACTATATGATGGGTGGAGCTATGTGCTGAAACCACCAAGTATTGAGGATTGATCTGAAGTGTTCAACGGGAGACTCTCTATGTATTGCTTTGTGAGTTTTGTGATGAATAAGTGCAGGAACTTGATTATGTGAATGATGTGTTCATTAAGTGACCAGGATGTGGTGAGGTTATAAACAAGTAAGTTATACATGAGGATGATTTTATGGTGACCTTGTGATCATGGGCCTATACTTGTGATGTATGAAATGTGGTGAAAATGATTTGTGATATGTATGTTAAAATGAGGTTAATACAAAGAAAGTGTGAAAGAGTGAATTAGCAAGAAAACTGTTTTGGACAGTAGCAGTGACGTGATTTTGAAAAATCACCAAAAATAGTATAAATTGAATCAGAGATTGAATGAGATATCAAATTAAAGCTTAATGAGTCTATTTTCATATAAAAGAAACAAAGAAATAAAAGGATTCTATATTTTGAGATATTTATGTTTTTGTGAGACTGGTTCAGAATGATTACGTGATCCCCTGTTCTAACTTTGGAAAATCACAAAAAATTGGATAAAAATAATTAGAGGCTTAAAATTGTATTTTTAAAATCCCTAATGAGTATATTTTCAAGATAAATCAACAAGAACATTATCCGAGTTCTATACTTTGAGGTAATTTAATTTTTAGTGAAGAGAGGTCAGAACTGTCAGAAAGTGAAACATGAGAAATTTTAATGAATAAACTGTACTAATTGGCTAAACCAAAAATTATGAAAACTTTATGGTGGAAAGATATGTGAGTCTAGTTTCAGTGAAAATTTACAGATCTTAATTTACAGCTCTGTAGCTTGAATTATAAATAAGTAAGTGACTATGACTCGTGTGGACAGTTTGATGTGAGCATTTATTAGTAAATTGTGAAATCGTACTTACAAGAATGCTATATACATTAAGGATGTGGAATGGAGAGGAGGAGGAGGAAAATAAATATATGTGGAATACATGGAAACTATGGTATATGAAATATTGATATAACGAAATAAATGATATGTGTTTATAAGAAAACAGAAAGAGAATGATATGTATCATGACATGTATATATATATGGCTAGTCTCAATGTAATGCTTGTTGGGTATGGAGTTGAATTGAAATGTTTCAGGCAAACATGTTATTTTGCGCATCTGAATTGTGGTATTTTATAAACATATGATCTAGTTTTAAATATGAATGCTTGATGATTAAGCTAAAGATATTTGGTAAGATGATAATCTTGGTATAAATGTATAAGTGGTACTATAATAAACAAGGTAAAATGAGTATGAGAGACACATGTATGATGACATACAAATGCTATGTTTGTGGTTTAATTGAGAATATTTAATCATTAAATGAATACCATGTTATATGCTTTTGATTTTGTATAAGTGTGTAAGAGATTAAGGTTGACCAAAGCTTGGAAAATATCCTAGGTATATTCCACACAGGCAGAGACACGACCATGTGTCTCAGCCGTGTATGGGACACGACTTTGGGACATGGGCCTGTAGAGCCTTAAAGCTTGAAATTTCCAAGATTTTCGTAAGTTCTCGGATTAGTCCAGAACCCTTTCTAAAGTATGTTTTGGGCTTCGTAGACTCAAATAAGGGACTATGTGTAAGTGAATGAACGTTTTGAAATATGAATGAAATTTTATGGCCCGTATTTTAGTTTAATGTTTGTATGTTTTTCCGGTAACGCCTCGTACCTTATCCCGGCCTCGGGTACGGGTAAAGGGTGTTACAAGTTCGGTTGGCGCCATTCTGTACGGACCAATAGAAATGGAATTTGTCCCTGGCACCAAACTCAATACCAAACTCTATTTCCCTTTCAGGAGGTAATCTGGGTAATTCTTCCGAAAACACTTTTGGATACTCACATACTATCGGCACAAACTCAATCTTCAACTCTGTTTCCTTAGTTTTCAGTACAAATGCAAGATAGGCTTCATATCCTTTCCTCATATATCTCTGAGCAACCATTGCCGTGATTACAACCGGCGGCGAAACCAATTCTCTTGAATCGACCCGTAGCATCCCACCATCCAGGCATTTCAATTTAATATACTTACTACCACAATTTACAATCACATCATGAAGGGCTAACCAATCTATACCAAGTATTACATCAAATTCATCAAATGGCAATAACATAAGATTAGTCGGAAAGCAATGACCCTGAATCATCAAAGGACAATTCTTACAGACTTTATCAACCATGACTAATTTGCCTAGTGGGTTCAACACTCTAATGATGAATTCCGTAGGTTCAACGGGTATGTTCATACTAAACACCAATCTCATGCAAATATATGAATGTGTCGACCCCGGGTCAATTAAAGAAATAAAACTTGTATTAAAAAGAGAAAAAGTACCCGTAATAACATCAGGACTAGAGGCTTCCTCTCGAGCACGTATCGCATACATTCTTGTCGGAGCTCGAACCTCTGTCTTTGCAATGTCTTTAGTCGCAACTCAATTGCCACTAACACTTCCAGGGTATCTCGGAGGTGTACCTCACGGAATGGGAGTACTCAACTTCGGGGCTACTTCCACTTCTTTTTCCACTCGCTCTGGACAGTCTCTGAGAAAGTGGTCAAGAGAACCACATCTGAAACATGCGCCGCTCTTCATTCAGAATTCTCTGAAGTGAAATTTTTTTCAACTCTTACACTTTTTATTTTGATCATCTACACTCCCCACACTAGTTACCATCCGGGAGGAAGACTTCTAACTTCGTCGTTCAGAGCTTCTCGTCCTACCCGAATATCCTACCGATGAAGTAGAGTGTTCATGCTGGCTCCTTGCTTTCTTCATGGAAAACGAGAGTGTTTTACCACTGGTCCTCTTGCTCGCAACTTGAGCCTTTCTCTTTGCTTGCTTTCTTTCGTTATTAAGCTCCTCGGCCTTCTTGGCCCGATCAGCCAATACGGCAAACTCCCGTATTTCAAGGATTCCAATCAACAATTTGATTTCTTCATTCAAACCTTCCTCGAAGCGTTTACACATTTTCGGCTCAGTTTGGACCCATTCAGTTGCGTATTGACTTAGCCTTACGAATTCTCTCTTGTATTCCGCTACAGTCTTGTTCCCTTGCTTGAGTTCCAGGAACTCCTTTCGCTTCGAGTCTAAAAACTGTTGGCTAAAGTATTTCTTTCGAAACTCTTCTTGGAAGAAATCGCAAGTGATATTTTCCTTTGGCACTACCGAGGATACAGTCTTCCACCAATGATATGCAGTATCCTTCAAGAGGGATACGGCACACTTTAAACATTCCTCAGGCGTGCACGACAATTCATCCAACACCCGTGTAGTATTTTCGAGCCAGAACTCTGCTCTTTCAGCATCATCCTCAATTTTGGCTCTAAATTCCTCAGCCCCATACTTCCTAAGTTTATCTACGAGGACCTTACCAATTCTTACCAGTGCCATACCTCGTGGCACATCCTTATCAGGTTGGTTAGGGGGTGGGGAGGTCTTGGTATGTTGGGGCGATTCCTAAAATAATCCCCAAACCATTCATCCATCATATCAAAGAAGGAAGCTCGGGCTTCTTCCTGGCCTTCAAACATAAGCCTTCTACTACTACTAGATACAACTCACTGTACAGAAGCTAGAGCATGGCTCTCAGCTCCCTCAGACTTATCTTCTGCTTGATTGGAAGACATTTACTATATTTAAAACAATTTAAACAGTTAGGAGATGTCACACTATCAATATGCGAATAATGGCATGTATAGCAAACCTCAATATCCTCTATGGTAGTCCTAGAACCGACTAAACCGTAGCTCTAATACCACTAAATGTGACACCCCTCACCCGTATCCGGCGCTGGGATAGAGTTCGAGGCATTACCGGGACTTTACATTTTCAATATACCAACTCGGGTCACAAAGTTTCACCCAAAATTTAAAACTTTTCAACCATATACATCTCGGCCCTAATGTAAGCCTTTGAGGCTTAAAACAATACCTATAGGTAGTACGGAACATAACCAAGAACGTTCGATGAACCTTGGTCACCTTAGGAAAATTTTCTTATTTAGAAGTATCACACACCTATGTGGGTGGGCCGTGTGGTCACACACACCCGTGTGGCTTGGAACACGCCGATGCCTTTAGTCTGTATGCAACACTGACTTTTCAGCACGGTATCTACACACGCCCGTGTGGCCTGCCCGTGTTCAATACTGTCTTTTAAGCACGACCAAGGCACATGCCCGTGTGGCCTGCTTGTGTACTACACTGACCTAAAATTTTAAGTGCAGGGGACACACGACCATAGCACACACCCATGGGAGTGAGCCGTGGGCCAAACACGGCCTGGACACACACCCGTGTGTCCAACCATGTGGACCCTAATAGGCTATTTCCCAAGCCTTTTTGGTCACCCCTTTTTACTTCTTATGCATTATGGTTACCCGATACAAAATAAAACATAATTATACCCTTGTAAATGATCTTGATAAAACTTATTGCATAGAGACCTCATATCATTGGTGTCATACATGCAAGGTTATTTCCCAACTAGTATTTATTGGTTTCTATGTTACTATAATTCATTCAAAATTTGGTTCGTTTTGGTAACTCGTTGCCAATTATAGCAACCCATCATATAAGAGTATAAACATGCATGGATATGTAGGTCATAGCCTACTTCGATTAAGCCAATTCCAATAGCCATATACACAAAAGATAGATACATCTTTACATGCCTTCATTTGGCAAATCAAATGACACATATAACAAAATACTCGAAACCTTAAACATGCCATTGAACGAAATAGAAATGTCTTTATACCAAAGCTGGGCTAGATGATAGTTGACTTTCCTACCATCTTCCAATCCTCATAAGTCCCTTTGATCTGAAAAATAGAGAAAAAAGAGGGGTAAGCATTTACATGCTTAGTAAGCTCAAATAACCGGAAAGTAAACTTACCAAGTAATTAGCATACATGTATAATAGATAAGGAAACTGACAAGTATGACATGGTTCCCTACCACATGCACTTAAGAAAAGAGTTAATCACATGACAATGCACCATATAAATTATCGTAGATGAGATCATCATTTAACAATTCATTTTGTACACGTATTTCATGTTAATCCCGTTGAGCGTCTGGGAAATCTCGATGGAATATTCATTGACCGTCAATTCATAAAGATGATCATATCAGGTGTGCACTCCCGCGAACCTCACATCCTATGGCAGGATTACCAGTCCAGGCTAAATCCCCCATATTGTATACTCATAAGGTGATGTCCGGATTACCAGTCCAGGCTAAATCCCTTACTTTGACAAACACCTTTACTGAGCTCAGGTCTGACTTACCAGTCCAGGCTAAATTCAGACCCCAATTGGATTACCTGTCTGAGCTAAATCCAAAATGCACAGTATGTTTTGGGAGGCTCAATCATCCAAAGGAACACCCGTGCAGGCTAGATCCTTTTCATAATCGAGATCAATGGATTACCCATCTAGGTTAAATCCTTACTGTAACACATGCAGGATCTCAATTCACATGTTAATCATGGTTATCCATCGAATTCCCTTTTTAACCTCAACCGAGACATTTTTCAACAAATCATCATCAAATATACATTTCATGTATTTCTATGCTATCAACCAATGCAAACATCATACATTCATAAATCATATAATTAGGCATATTAGGAGTTCACTTTAAATTATCCGAAATTACTTGGAAATCGTTTCGGGGCGGTGTTTCGGTTATTCCGAAACCTTTCACTTTCCTCAATCGACCTCTGAAATTTGTTCCTCGGGGTCTATAAGAAAAAAATTAAATCATTAACACTCCATATTATACATTTCAAGTCTAAATTCCACCTCCGGTCCAAATGATCGTCTTGCTCCTAACCTTTCATATTTTTACGATTTAGTCCCTAGGCTCGTATAATGAAACACATGCAATTTCTATCTTACCCAAGCCTAGCCGAACACTTTTCCCTCTTATGACAGCCCACATTTCCCATTATTTTTTCATTTCTACCACACATATTACAACTTTTGCAAAATAGTCCCTATAAGGGTTTTTCATGAAAATCACCTAGGAAAAGATGTTTAACACATATCCAACTTTCATATTCCTCCATAATCCATCAAAATAAAAGTAACTCATGCATGGGTAATTTTTTAAACATGAACCTAGCATGAAATATGGGTAGGAATGGAGAGAGCAAGCTATCGGGATTTCAAAACTATAAAGAGCATTAAAAACGGGGCATGAGAGCACTTATTATTGAGCTTGGAATGTGGAAAGCCCGAGCTTATGGATCTCTAGGAATTTCGGTAGCTATGGGGAAGAATATGGCTGATTTTGACTTTCTTTTTCCCATTTTATTAAATTAAAATGCCAAATGACCAAAATGACCTTAAGCCCTTTCTTTAAAATTTCATCCGTGCAAGCCCATTTTTGTCCAAAAACTTAAAAATTGGGTAAATTGCTCTCCAAGACCTTCTAATTTATAATCTAAAGTAATCTCATACAAATTGCTTCTAGAATCCATGTTTTGCAAATTATTCAATTTAGTCCCTAATTTCCAATTGGACACCTTACCCAAAGAATTTCTTCATGAAATTTTAACACATAAATATTCTCATATTCTACACTTCATAAAAATCATAAAATAAATATTTTGATGTCGAGTTTGTGGTCTCCAAACCACTATTCTGACTAGGCCCTATTTTAGGATGTTATAATAAGGGTCACACGCCTGTGTGAATAGGCTGTGTGCCTCATACAGCTCCAGACATGCTTGGGTTTTAGGCTGTGTGAAAACAGGGCATACATATTGATTTGGGTCACACGGATGATCATGCACCCGTGTGTTTAGCCTGTGTACCCTTCGAAGTGGCCACACATGCCCGTGTGCCAGGCCGTGCACTAAGCCATGCCAAACCTGTAGGGTATACTAACTTATGCAACACAACCAAGTCACACGCCCGTGTGCTAGGCCATGTGCCATTTAGGGGGTATACTGACGTGTGGCACACGGCCAGTCACACGCCTATGTGTGAAGCCGTGTGGAGCATACTGACTTTAATTCAATTTCAACACTAGGGGATACACGATTGTGCAGCATGACCATGTGTCGTACATGGCTAAGACACACACCCATTTCTCTGCCCGTGTGGACAAAAATAGGCCATTTGTAAGGCCCATTTTGCCACCCTTACACATGTTCACCTAAACAATGAAAATGGTACTCTTTTATCAAACAATAGGCAGCCAAAATTATCATCAATATACACAATTCATGCCATATCCATTTCAACCAAAATCAATACTCAAGTCAATGCCAATTACCTATTCAAATACTTATATCATCAAGCATTAATTCACAATCATATAACTTTGTAGCGACGTGAAAATTTTAACTTGGTCGCTAATTGTGGCGATTTAGTGAAAACTTGAAAACTGAAGTTTGATTTGAAATAAATAAAAAAGGGGAGTCGCCATCGATCCCTTTATAGGTGTGATCGGACACCTAATGAATTTATTTTTAAAACAAAAAGAAGGCCGAGTTTAAGTCTACGTCAAAATCCAGAGAAAAAATTAGGGTTCGGGAGTCGGTTACGCGCGAGGAAGGTATTAGCACCCTCGCGACGCCCAAAATTGGTATCTTATAAAACACATGTTGTCTTGATTTTCAAAAATACGAGTTCAATGTAACATTTAGTTGTAATCTGATTGGAACACAAGAAATTTTAGATTCTTTGGTTTTTTTAGAAGGGCATACTGTTTTAACACGAATCGATTGATGTTCACCCAACATAGCGATGAAATCGGCGACTTAGTATTAAACCGATACGTTGCCTTACTTATTAAAAAAACAAGAATAAGATTTTTGAAATAATGCAAAGCGAATTGATGAAAATAGATGACAGAGCTAGAAATATATTAAAGCAAACATAAATGCGACAAATATATTAAAACCATTAAGATATATGAGACATTAAACGTAATATTAGAATCAAACACGAAATGGAAACAATGAATATATATAATAATAACAATGGTATTAAGAATATGTATGCCAAAATATATATATATGTGAATTGAAGTAGTGTCAGAGATATACTATACATAATATTTGAAATATATACATGAAATAGTCAAAATATATATATACTACTTATATTGTCAAAATATATACATGATGTATAAAAAAAATTAAATCTTGAAAGATGTACGTACATAGTAACACTAAAATACATGCATAATGCATACCTATATAATATATATAATGAATATGTACAAAGTACATTATAAATACTAATAACATAAAGAAATATATACATTGATAATACTATATAAATACACGTATATATTTTAAAATGAATACATAATAACATTAGAATAAAATAATAAGTATAGTAATAACTATAAGGATATATGAAAATAATACTATATATAAAAAAATGTATACAAAAATGATAGAATATATGTACTAACATTAATAATAAATATAGTAGGAATAAAATAAATGTAATAATAATATACACACAATATGGTAATAAAATATGCCTATACATATGATAGTATTTAGGAATATATATATAATGTGACAGCCCTAAATTGACCCTAGTCGAAAGTGGTTTCGGGACCACGAAACCGAGTCTTATAAATAATTAAAGGTTATATTCTGTGTTTATGATGTGCGTAAATGCTTGTGTGATAGTTCCATACTTTAATTTGGTCAGTGTATGTGAAATTTATTAGTAGGGACTTATGTGAGACAATTTAGAAATATGCTAGGCAAGTGTTAAAGTGGCCTATTAATATATGTGGGAAAGTGCTTGTCCTTGCATGTCAAATTAGCCAAATTAAAGCATAGTGGCCGGCCATGCTATGGGTGGAAACATGTCACAAACATGTTATGTTAGTGATGTATGTTAGGAAAAATAAAATAAGGAGCATGGTAATAAAATAATGAAAGGGAATATGATGAAAACAAAGAAAAAAAAGTGTCCATCCTTTTCATTTCTTTTGGCCGAAAGTTCTAAGGAAGAAGGAAGGAGCTCTGCTTCATGTTTGGCTTGGAAGAGGATTAGGAGGAGGTTCGGCCATACTTGTATCTAGGATAAGGTATGTTTGATGTTGTGCCATGAGACTCATGCATGTTTTTAGTTGTTAGCTTGAGTTCTAACTAGCCCATGGTTCAAATCTTTGCTATGTCATGGAGATGATATTCGGCTAAGGTGGATTGGTGTTGATGTCATTTTCATACTAAAAGTGAAGCTTTGTAATGATGCATGTGATGGTGGATTGATGACTCTTGAATCTTCTTTTTTAGCATTTTTGAGTGAGACATTAAGTTCTTTGTTTAACCATGACCAAAATTGAAATGGTATGGTGTTGTGATGCATTCGGCCACGGTAGGAAGTAGAAGAGAAATGTGGTTGTTGTTCACGTTATTAGATGAGAAATGGTAGTAAGGTGAAGTGCAAATGTTAGTGTTTGATTTACTAGTGTGTATATGTGTATTAGCCGAGTTTTGAATTTGAAACAAAATGGTATGTAGTCAATACAAGTAACCATATTTGTAGGAAGTATTAAGCATATACTCGGCCTCAACCTAGACATGTATATTCGGCCACATGAGATAGGTTGGTGTTGCATGTGTTCAGTTAGAGGCAAGCATATTGATGCTTTTATCTTGGCTTAGATAATCGGCTAAAAGAGAGTGTGGGCTAAAATGTTGAGTTTGATTCATGATTTCCATATATATATGTGACTTTAATGCCTAATGTATATATGGGCTAAGTACCTTGAGGTTCTCTTTTGATGTTCAAATAATTGTGTTAAATTGCTTAATGTGATTAAAAATGCACATGACCATTGTGTATTTGAGCTAAAAGTGGCCATATGACCTATCAAGCTCCTTGTCATATTCGGCCATAAGCAAGCATAATGAGACTTTAATAAGTTAAATTTGTTTGAATTAGCTCAAGAGCTTAGAGGACCACAGTTGGATAAGGGAAAGGAAAAAGTTATCGAATAGCCGCCGAAAACGTTCGACCACATCCGAGGTAAGTTTTCGAGTAATGGAACTTAGATTATGATTTGATTAGATCATGTTTTAAGAAAATCGAAATCATGCTCTTTGTATGTGGCTATTGAGCCGAAAACGATTATGCTCGATAAGCGACTTGTGATTGAATCCTAGTTAGGAAAATGAAATATAGATGTGTCATGATTATTGATATGTGTATGGATATCGGATGATAACCGGGCTAAGTCCCAAAGGCATTTGTGCGAGTTACTAATTCCGGGCTAAGTCTCGAAGGCATTTGTGCGAGTTACTAATTCCGGGCTAAGTCCCGAAGGCATTTGTGCGAGTTACCAAATCCGGGCTAAGTTCCGAAGGCATTGGTGCGAGTTACTATAACCGGGCTATGTCCCGAAGGCATTTGAGTGAGTAGCTATATCCGGTTAAATTCCGAAGGTACATGATTTGGGAATGAGCGGTCTTGCTGTAATAATTTCAATTAATACGCTCGTAAAATCCCAACAATGAGGTATGTTTCGTATGTGCATTGGAATAGTTGATTTCTTTCGAATATTATTCGCTCAGTCGAGTAATGAGCTTCCGGTCTTTGACTAAGATGATCCCTTATGTATGAATATAGGGTTGGAATGTGAAGTAGGAATGATTTGAGAATATGTATATTGGAATTATCCATTAGTTATATGAATGCCATACTTCAATTGTGCTTAATTTCATTGCTCAAAACTTACTAAGCATTAAATGCTTACTCCGTCTATGAATTCTGTTTATAGATTTGGTTCAGCTATCGGACTCGGGATATGAAGTCTCAGTCTCCACACTATCAGACCTTTTGGTACACTTTTGGTTGAACTTTAAATGCATGTATAGGACTACCTTTTGTTGTTCATGGACCATTTGTTTGTAAAATTTGGATACCATCCGAAAAGGCTTATAACTTTGAGCTTAATATTATAATCGTCTTGTATGATGTTCATTAAGAGGTATGGAAATGTTTGGGAACGATTAGCCATTGGAATGGTTATCATGATCATATTTTGTGCTTATATATGCTAAAGGGCTAGTTGAATCATGGAAACTATGTAATAGGTAAAGTTTACCCTAAAGGCTGATGCTAGTAGCAGCAGTGATGTGGATGTGAAAAATCACTAAAAATAGTAGGAATGGATTAAATAGTGAATAAATTATGTAATCGAACCTGATGAATCTATTTTCATAGGAAAGTAACAGAACAGTCATATGAAAAGTATATTATGAGATGTTAATGTTTTCGTGAAACAGGTCCAGAAGTTTCTGGATTCCCTGTCCGAATTTGGAAATTCATTATAATACCAGAATAATTAAAGTCATGACTTATATGTATAGATTTCTTGTTGACTAGTTTATAGAAACAAACGGAATCAGTATGAACTCTGTACAGGAGATATCCAAGTCGTAATTTGCAAAGGTTAGTGTAGTCGAACCCTGAAATAGGGGGACTTAACTAATAAACTGTACTAATTGGCTCGACAAAAATTCTAGAAAAAAAAATTGTAGATGAACATTGAGTCTAGTTTCAGGAAAAATTTACAAAAACTGGTTTCAAGTTTTGAACTCAAGATATGATTTTTAAGGCGACATGATGCGTAACTAGCTTGTCTAGAAAAATTTTCAAATGGACTGTGAAATAATGTATTATGTCTGTTAGCACCTCGTGTTCGACTCCGGGAACGTCTCGGGTACGGGATGTTACAACTAAATTGGTATCAGAGCTACGGTTAGTCGATTCTAGGACTACCGTACTA
>NW_024402843.1:0-45000 GCF_007990345.1 Gossypium hirsutum
TATTAAAGATTGCCCAGAATTAGCTGAAAAAGATAATGCTCAGAACATGAGACCGAGTAACACTGCAGTTAGAGGGAGACCATCCCGTAGTGTTGGAAATATGAGTGGTGGTAGAGGTGTGACACGAGACACTACAGCGAGATCTGATGCCAGAGCACCTGCAAGATCCTACGCTATTCACACTCACGAAGAAGCGTCATCTCCAGATGTTATCAGCGGTACTTTTACTCTCTAGGATACTAAAGTTATTGCATTGATAGATCCAGGATCAACTCATTCATATGTATGTATGAATTTAGTATCCAGTAAGACTTTTCCTGTAGAGTCTACTAAATTTGTAATTAGAGTATTGAACCCCTTAGGAAAGTAGTAGAGTCTACTAAATTTGTAATTAGAGTATTGAACCCCTTAGGAAAGTATGTGTTGGTTGATAAAGTGTACAAGAACTGTCCATTGATGATACAGGATAATTACTTTCCGACCGAATTGATGTTGTTGCCCCTTAACGAGTTTGATATAATCCTGGGTATGGATTGGTTAACGTTGCATGATGCTAATGTGAATTGTAAAAGAAAGACGATAGATTTGAGATGTTAGAATAATGAGATTATCCGAATTGAGTCAGATGATCTGAATGGCTTGCCAGTAGTGATTTCATCGATGTTAGCCCAAAAATGTATAAGAAAGGGTTGCGAAGCTTATTTTTCTTATGTGCTGGATATGAAGGTGACTGAAAAAAAGATTGAATCAGTGTAGTTGTGTGTGAATACCCATATGTGTTTCTTGAAGAGTTCCCAGGTTTACCATCGAACTGAGAGGTTGAGTTTGGTATTGAGTTAATGCTGGGTACAACACCAATATCGATATCTCCGTACAGAATGGCTCTAACAGAGTTAAAAAAATTAAAAGCTAAGTTGCAAGAATTAACTGATAGAGGATTTGCAAGACCAAGTTTCTCGCCCTAGGGTGCTCCTGTGTTGTTTGTGAAAAAGAAAGATGGCATGATAAGAATGTGTATAGACTACCGACAGCTTAATAAAGTGACGATCAAGAACAAATATCTACTACCATGAATTAATGATTTGTTCGATCAATTGAAAGGAGCTACAATGTTTTCAAAGATAGATTTGAGACCGAGTTATTACCAGTTACGAGTTAGAGATTCTGATGTGCCGAAAATTGTACTTAGAATGAGGTATGGTCATTATGAGTTTTTAGTTATGCCTTTTGGACTAACAAATGCACCTGCTATCTTTATGGACTTGATGAATCAAATTTTCAGACCATACCTAGATCGATTTGTTGTTGGGTTCATAGATGATATTTTGATATACTCAAGAGATGAAAATGAGTATGCCGAACATCTAAAAATTGTATTGCAATCCCTGCGTGATAAGTAGCTATATGAAAAGTTCAGCAGATTTGAATTTGGTTGTGCAAAGTTGGTTTTCTGGGGCATATTGTGTCAGCATCGGGTATCCGAGTCGATTCGAGCAAGATTTCTGCAATAATGGATTGGAAGCCTCTGAGAAATGTATCTAAAGTCTGCAGTTTTCTGAGACTACCTGGTTATTATAGATAGTTCGTGAAAGGTTTTTTGATGATTGTGACTCCGTTGACAAGATTGCTTCAAAAAGATGTAAAGTTTGAGTGGTCAAATAAATGTCAGAAAAGTTTTGATCAGTTAAAAGGCCTATTGATTGATGCTCTAGTATTGTACAGCCTGAATCGAGTAAAGAATTTGTGATTTATAGTGATGCATCATTGAATAGTCTGGGTTGCATTTTGATACAGGAAGGCAAAGTCATAGCTTCTACCTCAAGACAATTGAAACCGTATGAAAAGAATTACCCGATGCATGATTTAGAGTTAGCAGCCATTGTGTTTGCATTAAAGATTTGGTGCCATTATCTATTTGGTGAGAAATGTCATGTTTATTCAGATCACAAGATTTTGAAATATCTAATGACTCAGAAAGATTTGAATTTGCGATAGCAGAGATGGCTAGAACTACTAAAAGATTACGAGTTAGTG
Source organism: Gossypium hirsutum (assembly GCF_007990345.1). Classification (NCBI taxonomy): domain Eukaryota; kingdom Viridiplantae; phylum Streptophyta; class Magnoliopsida; order Malvales; family Malvaceae; genus Gossypium; species Gossypium hirsutum. Next base: position 2,035 of record NW_024402843.1, read on the forward strand.
ATGGACTATCATCCGGGAAAAGCAAAAGTTGTTGTTGATGCTTTAAGCCAAAAATCTTTGTATACTTTACGTACAATGAATACTCAGTTGGCTCTATCTGATGACAACTCGATTGTGGCTGAGTCGAAAGTAAGACCCTTTTTTTATAGCAGATTTGTAAAGCTCAGAGAGTTGATAATGAAATGTTAGCCAAAAGAGCTCAATGTGATTCTAACCTCGATTCAGAGTTTCAATTTGATTCTGGTGATTGTTTAAGATTCAGAGGTCGAATATGTGTTCCGAGGAATTCAGAGTTAATTCAGATGATTCTGAACGAAGCACATAGTAGTCGGTTGTCTGTTCATCCAGGAAGCACGAAAATGTATAATAACTTGAAACAGCTTTATTGGTGGCATGGTATGAAACGTGACATTTCAGAGTTCATTTCTAAATGTTTGATTTGTCAGCAAGTTAAAGCTGAACATCAAGTGTCATCAGGTTTATTGCAACCGATTATGATTCCTGAGTGGAAATAGGATAGAGTGACTATGGATTTTGTGTAGGGATTGCCCTTATCTCCGAGAAAGAAAGATGCAATATGGGTTGTAGTTGACAGATTGACAAAATCGACTCATTTTATTCCAGTATGAATGGACTATTCGCTTGAAAAGTTAGCTGATTTGTATATCTCCAAGGTTGTGAGATTACATGAAGTACCTATTTCTATTATTTCGGATATAGATCTAAAATTCACATCGAGATTTTGGAAGAAATTGCAAGATACACTGGGTACAAAATTACATTTTAGTATTGCTTTTCATCCGCAAATAGATGGTCAAACCGAATGGATTATTCAGATACTCGAGGATATGTTGAGATGTTGCATTCTTGAGTTTGAAGGTACGTGGGAACGATACCTGCCATTGATTGAATTTGCGTATAACATAGTTTTCAATCGAGTATTAAAATGGCACCTTACGAAGCTTTATACAGTCAAAAATGTCGAACACCTTTGTACTGGGCTGAACTTAGCTAGCATAAGATTCACGGGGTTGATCTGGTTAGAGAAACTGAAGAAAAAGTGAAAGTGATCCGTGATAGTTTGAAAGCAGCATCCGATCGACAGAAACCTTATGAAGACTTGAAAAGAAAAGATATTGAGTTTCAAATCAAGGATAAAGTGTTTTTCAAAGTATCTCCGTGGAAGAAAATACTTCGATTCAATCGTAAAGGCAAGTTAAGTTAGAGATTCATTGGGCCGTATAAGATTATCGAACGTATTTGGCTAGTTGCTTATAGATTTTTGTCACCACTTGAGTTAGAAATGATTCATAACGTATTACATGTATCGATGTTACGAAGATACAGATCCGATCCTTCACATCTCATTTCCCCGATTGAGGTTGAAATTCAGCCTGATATGTCTTATGATGAAGATCTGATACAGATTATAGCTCGTGAGATCAAAGAGCTAAGAAATAAAAAAATTTTCATTAGTGAAAGTATTGTGGCATCGACACGGGGTTGAAGAAGCTACGTGGGAACCCGAGGATGCTATGAGAAAGCAATATCCAAATTTATTCACTGGTAAGATTGTCGGCGACAAAAATCCCTAATGGGGGAAGAGTTGTAACAGCCTGGTATTAACTAAATCGAAACAGTGGTTTCAGGACCACGAATCTGAGTTTGTAAAATAATTTTAATATTATTTTTGGTGTCTACAGCATGTGAATATAAATATGTGTAAAAATTTTGTGAGCTAATTTTATCATTTAATAGCTCAATTTGAAAAAAGGACTAAATCACATAAAATGCAAAAGTTGCATTCTATTAGTTAAAGGTGTCAATTGGCCTTGGCTTTTAAATATGATGGCCTTAAATGGTAATTGAACCATTTTATTTATGAGCGGACAAAGATGGACTTATATTAAGTGTTTTATATAGTTTATTAACAAGGTTATTTTGGATATTTGATAACTATTATGATAATAAATAAAACAAAAAAATTTATAATTGTTATCATCTTCATCAATTGCCAAAATCCAAAAGGATAGAATACCATTTTAGGGTTTGAAAGGCTCAACCATTGCTTAGCTCAATAATGATTAAATTGAATTAATTTTGATTAAATGGGTTAATTTTGAATACATATAGATCAAGAAAGAAAGAGTTTGAATTTAGATCGGGGAAAATCGAAGGTTATTGAGTAATCAATCCGATTCGTCCATTCCGAGTATGAGGTAAGTTCGTACGTGATAAAAATTGTTACAATTATGTTTTTAATGCTTTAATATTGCATAAATTGTTTATATGCAACTATGATGGTGTACGGCTACAAATCGACTATGTTTGGCACTTAGTGTGCGATTCGAGATAGCTTGGGCTATATAAAGCACTTAGTGTGTGAATTGGAATAACTTCGGCTATATGTGGCACTAAGTGTGTGATACCGAGATAGTTTCAGTTTAATGTGATGGCACTAAGTGTGTTATATTGTTATAGCTTCGGCTAATCATTTTTACACTAAGTGTGTGAGTTCTTGGAGTATTGAGAGATTTTCGAATGATTTAATGTATTGAATAAAGAGGCGAGAATGAAATAAATAAATACGAGAAAGTACAGGTATGTACGATACCTAAGTGTTTGTTGATACTATGTGTATAAAGCTTGATGGAATTGTACATATATGATAAATGGTCATGAATTAGAATCGAATGATGATATGAAACTTACTAAGTGTTTACTACTTGATAATTTGTATATTATGAATTGTTGAGTAAATATTTAGTACGAACTTCCTAAGCTATAAAGCTTACTGTGTGTTATTTGTATTTTTTTAATAGAGTATCGAAGCTAGCTCAGACATTGAGGATCATTGGGAACCATCATCACACTATCACTACTTGTTGGTATTTTTAGATGCTTGTAAATATGGTATATGGCATGTATAGGCTAGTGAGTTGATGATATGAATTGAGTTTTGATATAGCCATGAGATTTGGCTAGCTTTTGTTGAAAATGTTGGTATGTATTTGGTCATTTAAGTTGGCTTAAGTGATGTGCATAATACCTTATATATTTTGGTTTGTTTTAGTTATATTGGCATTAGTTGTTGATATAGTTTAATGATGTGGTTTGTGATATGAATTAGATGTTAATATGATGAATTAATGTATATGGAACTTATGCAAGTTGTGATAATTTTGGCATAATTATTTGGTATGATTTGAATGTGGAACTGAGTAGTTAAAATGGTTGATAATAGATGGTATGATATGTGTATGAATTGGTATGTGTTGGGGTGCCTATAAGTGTATGGAAATGGTTCCAAATTTGATTACTTTGTGTACTTGAGAGTAGAGTGGCAAATTGGCCTTACAAATGGGCTATTTTTGTCCACAGGGGCAGAGACACGGGTGTGTGTCTAAGCCGTGTGTGACACACGGTTATGTTACACGGCCATGTGTCCCCTGGGGTACCCTTTCAAATTAAGGCAGTATACCTTATAGTTTTGACATGGCCTAGACACAAGGGCGTGTCTATTGGCCGTGTGAGGCACACGGGCTAGTACATAGGCGTGTGGTTGGCGGTGAGACACAATTCATTAACCTCTCTAGTTTTCCCACGGCCATGGCACGTGGGCGTGTCTCTGACCGTGTGGACAAGTCAGTATGTATGCCCTATTTTCACACGGCTTACACCACGGGTGTGTCTAGTGACCCTGTGAGGCACACGGCCTGTTCACATGGGGCGGTGACCATTAAATGTTTTACAATTTTCTAAGTTTCTTAAAATTTGTAAATGTTATCGGTTTAGTCTCGAACCTCGTTTAAGCATGTTTTAAGGTCTCATAGGACCTTAAAAAGGACAATATGATTGTTATGAATGGATTGTGAATATAAGTGAATATATTATGTATACAAACAATGTGTATTAATCGGTAATGCCTCGTAACCGTATTTCAGCGACGGATTTGGGTTAGGGGTTTTACAATCTTCATCCATCCCTACACTCCATGTGGGGTTTAAAACACCCACCAATCCCTACACTCCAAGTAGTACCGAATGTGGCACATATTCAGTATATTACAGCTGAGCTGCCAGATAATTAGGCTTAAAGCCTTTCAGTAAACTTCCTCCAAATATCATCATCCCAACCCAATGCAATGTAAACATACAATATGTCATGCTTTTATGCAACTATCAGTCATACGTATACATATATATATCAGTAATCATGCATAATTTATAATGCATCACATAAACTCAGATAATATATTTAGGGGTCTAGGTAATGCTTACCGACCCTACAATAGGTTCACAGTCAACTTGGGTGACCCGTACAACCTTAGGAATCATTTCAAACAAATGGGCTCACACATCCATGTGGCTTGCCTGTATGGGCCCACACGACCCAAATTAGTCTAGCAAGTGTCGCACACGGCCTAAATCAGTCTAGCTCGTGTGTCACACACGGCCTACCTGGCAATCACACAGCTATGTCTTACGCGCACTGCCTGGCCTTGTCAATCACACGCCCATGTTATGGCACACGGGCTACCACACGGGCAACCATATGCCCGTGTGGCATCGACAGTAGGGTTTTTGCCTTTCATTGAAACCCCATTTTCTATGTTTTCAGGTACACACTTGGTTCAATTTCGATGTTGAAACACTCCCTAAGCCTGAAAAACTATCAAAGAAGCATTCAAAATCGATTTAGTAGACTAATTAATGAGTTTTCGACAATAACTTATCAACAGTAACTCAAGTCACCACCTATGAAGACCCTCCGTCAACACCGTTACAGAATTCACTGATCAGAGCCTCCTCCTACACCATTAACCGTAGAAAAGAAATACTACTACTTAATCGTTAAGAAATTAATGGCAGAAAAGAAAGAGGACTTACCGAAATCGCGCAGGAGCAATTCTCAATGTAAACAGAAAGGATGATTTAGGGAAAAATGAACAAGAAAAAGAAAGAGGGGCAATTCCAAAGGAATTTCGGCAGAGTGCAAGCATGAAACTGGAAAACATCAGAATTTTCTTTGAGAGGGGGAAAGAAAACCAAAAATTTTAAAAAGATAACGAAAATATCTTTTGATAATTCCCAAATCCCTTAATTTTCTCCCCACTAATCTTTCCACTACTCAGACGTCTAACACAACTCAAACTCTCTCTCACTCAGAACCGAAAAAAAATATTACCTACGCAGAGATTCGAAGACAAGACCTTCAGCAAACTAACACTCCACTTAACCACCAAACCAACAGGCCCATCTTATTTAGTACTTACAAACTTTTAATTAAAAGCCTACTAGCCAGAAATAGGGATTATGACAGAAAAACACTAAAATTTGCCAAAGCTAGGGCTTGAACTTAGGACCTCCCATACACACCCAAAACATTTAACCACTGAAGCAAATACACACTTGTGTCACATTTTCACAATAACAAAAATAAGAATTTTGGGGACTTACATGGAAATCTTTACATTTTAGTAGTTTTTGACTACGTCTCGAAATGGGTTGAAGATGTTGCAGTCCCAAAAGATGATGTAAAGACAGTAATTAAATCTTTTCACAAAAATATACTCACCCACTTTGGCACACCAAAGGCATTGATTAGTGATCAGGGTACACACTTTCATTGCAACCAAGTGGCAGCCACACTGAAAAGATATGGAGTTAATCATAGAATGGCTAACTAATAGAAAAGCTGAAGTATCAAATAAACAAATTAAAAACATTCTAGAGAAAGTTGTGAACCCTTCGAGGAAAGATTGGTCTTCTGGACTGGATGACGCTTTATGGGAATTGCGGACAGCATACAAAACTCCATTAGGGATGTCACTATATCAATTGGTTTTGGGGAAAGCATGTCACTTGCCAGTTGAACTGGAACATAAAGCAATGTGCAGTTAAGCAAGTGAACATGGTTTATGAAGCTGGTGGAAAGAAAAGACTACTGGATATCAATGAACTAGAGGAGATTAAGTGAAATGCCTATGAAAATGTTGCAATTTAAAAAGAAAAAACCAAATGATGTTATGAAAGAATTATTTTGCAGTGACAATTTATGCAGGTCAACAAATTTTATTATTCAATTCTAGATTGAAACTGCACTTGGGTGAATTGCACTCACGTTGGTCTGGACCTTTCAAAGTTGTCAAAGTATTTCCTCATAATGCAGGCACAATCAAAGATTTACATGATGGAAACCAATTCAAAGTGAATGGACAGCGGTTGAAACACTATTTTGGGAATATTAATCAAAAGCACGTGGAGACCATTAAATTGGTCGAAAAATTTTAATTTTTAATTTAATTTATCATTATGCTATTTTATTTTATTTTTTTTCGTTTTTGTTCAAGCTTGTTTTTATTTTTTTATTTTATTTTTTTGCAGAATAATTAGGTACTACTGTCTACACATTTGGGCTTTATTGTCAATGCAGTTCGTACTATTGTAGTGTCACTTATGACTCAGCAAGAATGATAGCAGATCAGAAATTTCAGATCCCACCATTTGATCAAAAGTCACCTAGCCGTCTGATCTGTCTGAGTAAGTGCAATTCTCATTGGATGCAATTCTTCTTGCTAGCTTTATTTCCTTTAAAAAAAATCACACATTTATTCTTCTTTTACTAGCTATAAACCCCCTTCACTGTGCCGACTGTAACACACCCAAACAGCCACTTTTATTCAATTTCTCTTCCCCAAGTTCGTACCATTACAACTTTAAACCATCTTCACTCCAAAAAACAAAAAAAATATGGCAAGAATGAGAGGATCAGTCAAGAAAGCCACCAAGCTTGTTGAAGAACACTCATCTTCAGCAACTGCAGTTCATGAGCCGGAATCCTCCATGCCAATGAAGAAAAAGGAGACAATGATCTTTTTAATGAAAGTGGCCAAAGACCGATTTCAAAACAACATTTTAAAGAGAAACTTCCACCCAGAATAGGGTATTCTCCTTTAGCAACAGCAAGACTTGGGCAAACAAATCTACAAAACCATATCTAAGCTGAAATGGGAAAGTTTCTACAGTCATCCTGGAAACTATTCTCCTTCATTGGTATGCAAGTTTTACACTAACCTTTATGAAAATGAGTTAGAGTTTAGCTTTGTTCGAGAAGGCTTAATCCCATTTGATGCTAAAAAAATCAATGAGCTGTACAACACTAAAGTGGATGTTGATAAACACTCCGAGTTTATTGAAGATATCATAAACGAAAAAAAGAACCACTTGGTGAAGGATTTATGTTTCGAAGGAGCATTGTGGATGGGTTCACATAAAAAGAATTATACGATGTACCGCCGCTTCTTGACACTGCAAAGCAAAATCTGGTTTTATTTTGTCAACTTCAGACTACTGCCCTCTACTCACAGCATCACAGTCAACCTTGATAGAATGTGCCTGATACATTCAATTTTCAAGGGTAGAAAGATTGATGTTGGCGCAATATTTCACCAGGAAATTACTGATTGCACTACAAGGAAAATTGGAATTTTAGTTTTCCCATCGTTGGTGATGCTCCTGTGCTAGTAGAAAGGGGTTGTGCCCCGTGATGATGAAGAAGTCTTGGAAAATAAGGGCCTGATACATGATGCCTCTATTGAAAGAATGACTCGTGGCAAAGATACACTGACAGTGAAGGAGGCAGAAACCAGGAAGACAAGGAAGGGCAAAACCAAGGCAGAAAGTAAGGGAACAAAGCTGACTGTAGAGACATCATTGCTATGCAATATTCAGGATATCAAGAAGTTTTCCAATTCCATCAGCAATAAGCAGATCAGGCTTGTTACTACAAGAGAAGATATGGACAGATCACAAAATTTGTTCTACACTTATACTTGAGCCTATGACAACTCCATTGTAGCCGCATTAAGATAGTTAAGCCCAACTCCACTCTAACAATTTCCAGTGTTCCCACTGATAATTCAAAATTATAAACCCTCCTCCGAGGAAGATGACTTAAGGGATCTAGATAGATCGGTGGAATTCCCTTCCATTATGCATGTCTCTGATGATGAGAAAGAAGATGACTCAAAGGATATTGAGGAGTGCATGTGAAGGATTGATAGCCTTGTCGAGGGTGACTTCATTGCTAATCAAGAGGTGTATGCTGTTGAGAAGGAAGTTGCTGTGGAAAAAGAGGACGTCCATGTTGAAGTTGTGTACGAGAAGGCCAAGGAAGAAAATACTGAGACAAAAGCTGCTGAGAAAGAATCTATTGAGAATATTGTCAATACATCCAAATTTGTGGATGCAACTAATGATAACCTGGAGTGAGATGGAGCTAAACTGGTAGAAGCTACAGAGGTAACAAGTGAGGCACACCAGAATTCATTGGCGATAGTGGTCTATATTGGACCACTCAAGGTGACCCCTTCTACACAAGAAGTAGCTGATGATGTCGGGGCAGCACCGACAACTAAGGAGTGATCTGAGGACCATGGGAAGCCCAAAGAAAAGAAGAGAAAGCGCTCCAAAGATAAAAAGTGCAAGAAAGAAGAGAAAAAGAGGAGGAAGAAAAAACATCGTGCAGCCACATTGATGGCCTAGGAAAATTGATTTAGTTTATTTTAAGTTTTGGTTGTAGTATTCATGCATTGCATGTAGCTGTAATTTTCATTTTGTTAGTTCAATTATCGTTGCATTTTTATTATCATCGCATTTGAATGTTAATGCATTTGGGGCAATACAAACTTTAAGTTTGGAGGAATGCATATGAGGTATGGAAATACACACACCTTTCAAAAAAATTGAGTTTAATGAAGCATGCACATAACACCCCTAACTCGAATTCGTCACCGAAACAAGGTTACAGAGTATTACCAGAGATTACAGATCAGACAACAAACATTTCACATTTATACAGTATTCATATCAGAAACCAATCACTAAGTCCCTTACAAGAGCCCCCCGAGGCCCAAAATATGCATTACAAGAAGGTAGGGACTAAATCGAAAACTCAAAGAATTTTTTGCGAAATTATAAAATTTTCCTAGGTACAAGGGCACATACCCGTATGGCTAGCCACACGGCCAAATGACACGCCCATGTCTCTACCCGAGTAACTCTCTGACTTGGGTCACACGGCCAGCCACATGCCAATATGCTAGGCCTTGTGGAAAATTTAATTTTTAATAATTTGGTGCAGGGGTCACACGGCCAAGACAAATGCCCCATGTACTGGGTCGTGTTGATAAGAACTCATTTCGGTGATGTGATTCAAGTCGTTTAGATTCCCGATCGTAAAATCAAGTAAGGTTGGTAAGTTTGCAAAATAGGTTCGAAAATAAGAATTGGTAGGCTTAAACAAAAGGTTTTAGAAATGGTTAAAGTGGTAGCAAGGTGGATTCGGCTAAGGCTAAGAATGAACCAACACCATAGGATAATGTTGACCCGAGTCTTATAACAACTTTTAGTTTGAATCGATGGAAATAGTAAGGATAGTTAAGGGAACCTTGACCCACTATCTATGTTAGATGAGAACCGAAGGTATAGGTGAATGCCACACTCCGATGGAAGTGATAAGTTCAAAAACAAGATAGAAATGACGGCACAAGATAACTTGATAAGCCAATTTAGTCAAGAGAGAACTATGAGAGTTGAACACTCACAAGTGTGAATAAAATTCATCAATTGAGCAAAAAGTCCTTACAACAAGAAATTAACTAAGTATTTATAGGCTGTTACAAGCTCCAGCCGGATAGACAAAATGTATCCAGCTCAAATTGAGCTTTAAATGAGCTGAAATAGCTATTGAGATAATCAACATGACTTTTAGAGCTCCCTCAACCTAGGTGACGCCAACAGCTAGGCTATTAACGTTCCTAATTCAGCTAATCAATTGGATTAAATGAGTTGAGCTGAATCTTTCAAGTAAAGGATCAGTCATAAGGTGTGAACATGTTTGGATTCCTCCTTGGGAAGCTGAATGTGCAGCAGCCAATTTAAATGAAGTTGTGGCGCATGAACAACCCATGGTGTGAACAGCCGAATTTTATCAGCCTCCAAGGTGTGAACTCTTTTGCTAGCTGAATGGTCTAGTGTGAACTTGCTTTTGGCCTTTGCTCTCCACGAAAAGGCAGTTGGTGGAGAGCAATCAGTAGCTCTCTAATTAGGTCGTCCATTGAACATGAAAAATGCATGTTTCTTCATTAAATGTCGTTCCATGCATCTAGCTAGCTGATCAACTGATGTGAACACCTACAAACACATTTAAATTTGGTAAAGGACATAGTCAAGACACCATTTAATTTTTTGAGTTTTAGACATATTTAAGATTCCTAAACCCAGGACATATTAAATAGCTGTGCTAATTAAGACATATTAATAAACTTATGAAATATTAATTACTAAACTAAATGAAACACATTAAATTAAATTAAGACACATTAAAGACTTAAACTAATAATACATAAAATAACAAAACAACATTAATGTTTTATTCCAGCAACCGAATAGCTCAAAAAATAAAAATTAAAGTTCAACTTTGAGTAAGCTACATGGGACGCATGAAGTTGAAGTCTAGGACTGGTCGATGAGGCCCGCAACTTTTTCACCCCAAGCTCGGTCAATGTAACACGAAAGGGCTTCTTTGAAATCCTTGGCCCTTGCACGAGTGATTGGCCCTAAGGGTAGCTCAATGGGATCGGCAGTAGCCTTGGCCGTGATCGTATCACGTGTGACACACATGGTTGAGACACACGCCCGTGTCTCTACCTGTGTGATAATACATGAGCATTTTGTTTCTTAATTTTTAAGATTCAAGGGACATACAGTCAAACCACACGCCTGTGCGCATGGTTTTATTGACACACATGGCTAAGACACACAGCTGTGTCTCTACCCGTGTGGACAAAATAAATCCATTTCTAAGCCTTATTTCTCACCCAAATATGTCTTCCACTTACATTGACATTTTAATACATTCCCAAGTCAATACAAAACGTTCAAATCAAGCCAAAACTGAGTCTTATGCATGACTTATCATTACCTATGTTCAAGTGTTTAAACTTATCAAATACACACATATATACATCTAAGTATATTTTCTCATTTATGCTTACTTAAAGCCATTTATCATTAGGTTTATATGCTTTTCATCACATTACAATTTCAAACACATCAAATATAATAAGGCCTTATACATTTTCATCAAAATATGTTTAATACTAGTCATTCCAATGGCAAGTTACAACTAAAGCATTATCATGCCAACATTGGCCAAATTAACCTATACATGCCATTATAACCAGAATTAATTTTCCCATTTACACCGAATAGGTCCATGAATAGTGTGAAATATCTCCACCAAGCTTCCAACCCAACAAGCTTTTGAATTCCTTTAAAATAGGGAAATTAAAAGCAAAGTAAGCTTTTAAGCTTATTAAGTTTGTATAACTGGAAATTTATAAACATAAGGTAAACATAGATTTCATTGCCAAGTCATATTGGCCTGCCTAAACACATATCCTCATCGACATGTTAATCACTGTAATCCATATAATATTTCATAATTACAAACTTACATAATCATCAGGCAAATTTTATTCACATGTACCATCCATCTCACATTTCAACATGTTTTATAATATCAGTTTCATGTATTTTAGGCATATACCGGATTATAGATGAACAAAGTCATTAAGCATGTTCCACATTTATGTATCAAGCATACCATGCTTCAATATATCAAGTGATATCATTTATATGTTCAAATACTTCTCTCATCATGTGTTCATGTAGCATGTACAAAGCATGTCAGTCATATATATTTCATATGAATATCAATAAACTTGTATAAGCTTAATAATAATAATAATCCTTTTTTCTATATGCTCATACTTTCCATGTCAAGTATTCAAATATTAGGTATAATTCATATCCATGTAACCCATAATATTTTGTCACAATTCAAAATGTTTCATATCAAAATTTTACCCGTTGAACTATTTAAAATATCGATGAAAACATGAAAAGTATAATTGTACTCGAGATGTACAAATCTATAGTCATAGATAAACATATTCATCAAACAATTTCCATGTTCATATATCATCATCTCATACTTCCATATATCATGTATCATCATTTTCATGTATTTCAGGCAGATACATGTATTAATTTATTTCATGTTCATATTTTCTCATGTCAGGATTTTGCCCGTTGAATTTATTTGAAATATCGATGGATATACAGGTAGTACACTCTAAGTGTACAAACCAAAAATCTGTCAATTCATGTTCAGGGGTACCCATAAGGGCACATAATCAGGAAGCACACTCTCGAGCTGTATATCAAGATGCTCATATAAGCCACGTAATAGGAAGCTTATCCGGGCTATACAAGGAAACTCATAAGAGTCTATAACAGGAATTTCACAAAGAACTTTTAATCAGGAAGCTCACGAAGAGCCTATCAAGAATGCTCACAAAGAGCCATGTAACAGGAGCTCCGGATAGCTTAACAGGAATTTCAAGTGAGCCATGTCAGGAAGCTCATAAGAGCCTATATCAGGATGCTTATGAAGAGACGCATTTGTTTCTGTAATAATTGTTGGATCACAACCAATCAAATCGTGTAACAAGACGCTCACAAAGAGTTGCGATAGTGCACAACACATGCAGGATCACTACCGATCAGGATGCTCGCAAGAACTATATAACAGGATGCTCGAGAGGGCTTATAAAAGGATTACTCGTCCGAGCTATATTCTGTTTGTAACATATGCAGGACCACATTCAATATAGGAAATCATATATCCATTGAATTTCATTATTCAAACGAAACTTAACATTTTCTGGACATTATTGATCATGTAATTTCATTACACGAACTTACCTCAATAAATGTTCGTGTACGTAAAATCTACTAATTCGATACTTTCTCTTTTTTTCGCTCTAACTCCGAATTTGGTCTATCCGGATCTATATGATTAAATTTAACAACAATAAAATACAATTCATACTCAATTCAATCCAATTCACATCTTAGGCAAAATTACCATTTTTGCCCCTAAACTTTTAGTTAATGATGATTTCGTCCCTAGGCTCGGAAGATAAAATTCATGCAATTTAATCCTTATTCCAAGCCTAGAAAAATTTTACATGTAACATTTACAGCCCATGTATTTCATAAAAATTTAGAATTTTCCATGAATATTACAACTTTACAATTTAGTCCTAAAATCATAACTTCATCAAAATTCACTTTACAAAAGTTGTTTATCTATCAACAACCTTCATCTTTTTACCATAAATTTCAAAATTCAGCATTTACATCCATGGAAAAATTTCTATACTTTGATATATTTACAAATTAATCCCCAAAATAGATAGATTAAGCTACTTCAATCTCGGAAATATAAAAATTTCTAAAAACAGAACAAGATTACTTACCCAATTAATCCAAGAAAGCTTGCTTTCTCTTTCCTAGGGTTTCCATGTATTTTTGGGGAAGAAGATGATAAATTGATGATATTTTCATTTTTTATCATTTATCTTCTTTATTTTTTTCACTTTCCAATTTCATCCTTTTCTTTATTTTATTTTCCATGGATGAATCATCATCCTTAACAAACAAGCATTTTTAATGGTCTACTTACCATTTAAAGACCTCAAATTTCAAATTTCATAGCTATTTAATCCCTTTAGCTATTAGAACTCAACTTTTGTACTTTGTGCAATTTGGTCATTTATCAAATTAAACATATAATCAGTAAAATTTCTTTATGAAATTTTCATACGACATTATTATCATACTGTAAATCATAAAATAATATTAAAATAAATTTCTTTTTTGAAATCAGATTTTTCGTCCTGAAACCACTATTCTGATTTTACCGAAAATGGGTTGTTACAATGCAAGGTTTATTTGTGGTTACTGTAAATGTGTTTGAAAATTTTTGTTACATTCCATGCTTAATTCTTGAATCATGTGAATTATCAATGAAAGAGTTGGATAAATTTGACTAAATGTTGTATCCTCAATTCTTTGATAAAAGATTTAGGTTGCATTAGCAATGAATGACTAGTAGTATTCCTTGAATCTAGAATGAATCTGCCTTTTACAGCTACTTATATATATAGTTATGAATAAGAGACACTCCAAAGTAGGTGCATTGTGAAATGTTAAAAAGGGAACACTCCAATACAAGCGTTAAAAAAATGAATCTAGCCAAAGGCTATCACCGCATGAGTATGAGTCGGCATAATTACATACTCCCTGGGGGTTTGTTGCACTCCATCGTTACTTCTCAGGAATAAGGGTATAATAATGCAACAATATTTCTTATTCACAAAAAAAGACATATATTGTACAATAAATGTTGTATTGGTAGATAGAATTTAGGATTTAAAGCATGATACTGGTTTTGATGAAGTTGCAATATTATTCATTCATACTCATGTATTGTCGATTAAATATTCTGTCATTTGAATGTGAATCATTCTTTAGGATTTTAGGTGACTCAAGTTGCTAGAATGATCATTTGCCTTAGTGAATTATTGTGTATCCTTGCTAGTATCTACTTTACTTGAAAACAAGCAAAAACTCAAGTTTGGGGGTGTGATTGTACTAGAAAGAACATATGTTTTCTCCTTACTTATTGGTTAATTTGTCCTCATTTAGTTATCTTTAGCATATATTTTAGCATTTTCAGTTTAGCAATTTATATTTTATAACTTAGTGGATCTTAGCTTAGTTATCCTTAATTTTGTCATGTTTTAGTACTGATGTCGCTGCATAAGTATTTTTAGGTTACACCCAGAATTGTTGCCGCATCTAACAGCTATCTCGATAGAAACAAAAATATGTGAGCTATCTAGTTTGGTACAACTAACTTGTACATATAAAGGCAGCATGATTCTGATGAAAGGTTGGGTTATTTGGGAAAAAGATAAATATTCACATAAAAAGAAAAAAAAAAGAGGGTTTTTTGGATTATCATTTTCTTCAACATATCCTTTGAAGTTTTTGGCTATGGCAGCTTGAGTCTCCTATTGGTGAACCGACGTGAAAGGGATGCAGACTAGCTCTTGACGAGGAGCTGTGAGTGCGACACAAGAGGGAATAGAGAGATTCAAGCGAGCTATCTAGGAATAGTATTCTCCACTTGTTTTTTTTATTTTTCTTTTCTAAACACTGGTGATTACTTTCTATTTCATGTTAGTATGGAAGTACATATGATTTATGGGTTAAATGTTATTTTATTCAATCTTGCTTCTACTGTTTCATCTTTAGGTTTGAATGTTTTTAGCACGGAAGTCTTATTGTGGTCGCTAACCTGGAAGGCACAGTGACAGTTCAAGCTAACAAGTATGACAACGGAAGTTGCTTGAGGATTAGATGAATTTAATCTACTTGTTATTAATAGTGTTCCATTGCCATCATCGCAAGGTGTGGCTAATTTGCATGTTTAAGTTTTTGATTAAATATAGAAGTTAAGCTTGGTAAGATATTCTTTGCAATTTAATGCATCGAAAATCACCTATCCTTTTATACCTTGTGAGCACTCAGCATTCTATCGAATATTCACGTTGAGGATCCTAGCTTATCATTATCATATTTTATCTTGTTGTTATCAAGTAATTGCTTCGACACCTACTCTTACAATTTATCTTGTTTTCATCCATTTATTGCACTGACATTGATAAACAAATGAAAATCATCCTAGTGGGACTCATATTTGATAGCCTCATGTCTGTCTACTATACTTGCATTGATAGTGTATGCTTGCACATTATTGTTGTGACGTTAAACAGTTGATTAATAGCATCGTAGTTGTATTTTGTATATTGAAGGACCCTTCGAGGTTATGCCTCGGGGTTTCATTTTATAAAAATTTTAAGTTCCAGTTCCATACACGCTCAGTAAGGTAGAATGTTTGTAAACAACCTTAGCACTTGTATATTAGGTGTAGCAGCCCATTTTTTAGTGAAATCGGAACAGTGGTTTCGGGACCACAAATCTGACCCAAACTATATTTTATTTTTATTTTATTATATGACCTGTAATATAATAGACGTGATATGTGAAAATTTTGACACGAAAATTTTATCGATTTAGTGCCTAATTACGAGAAGGACTAAATCGCATAAAATGCAAAAGTTAAATTCTAGTAGCTATGAGGATCAAATAGCCATGGAATTCAAAACTAGAGGTCCTTATATGGTAATTAGACCATTAAGAAAAGTATGTAGATTTTTCTTGGTGACTCATCCATGGAAAAATAAAAAATGGCAAGGGACTAAATTGACAATCATAAAATTAAAAATATGTTAATTAAATAAAAAGAAATAATCACCTAATTTCATATCATCTTCCCCAAAATTTCTATGGAAACCCTAGGAGAGAGGAAGACAACTTATCAAGCTTGAAAAGGTATGAAATCAAGTCTCGTTTTTAATGATTTTTATATTTTTGAAACTGGGATAGTCTAATCTCTCTATTTAGAGGATTAATTTGAAAAGTTATCAAGGTTTGGAAAATGACTAATGGATGTATATGCTGGAAATTAAAAATTTATGGTAGAAAATGAAAGATTATTGATAGATAAATAACTTTTACAAAGTAATTTTTAATGAAAACTTGATTTAGAGACTAAAATGTAAACTTGTGAAATTGAAGGAAAAATTCTACAATTTTATGTATACATGTTCTTTAAATTTTATAATGGGGCTTTGGTTAGGCTTGGAATAAGGAGTAATTTGCACAAGTTCATTTTCCGGGCCTAAAGACAAAATCGAAAATTATGGAAAATTAGGGACAAAATGGTAATTTTGCCTACGGCGTAAATTGAGTCCATTTAAAATGAAATGTATAAAAGCGATGGTTAAATTCATTTATATAGATCCGAAAAATACAAACTTGAGGCTTGATCGAGGAAAAGAAAATATTTTGGATTAGTAGACTTTATACACGAACAAGTGTCAAGGAAAGTTTGTGTAACTTAATTAGACATGTAATTGTGTTAATTGAATGTTGTGTTTGTATGTAATGTGATTTATGTTAATGTGCTTAACTTGTATGTTATGATGGAAAATTTCTACATGCTTGAAATGGTGATAAAGGGTTAGTCCTAATTGAATGTTGAATTCCGATGATTATATGAGCTTTCCCGAAACTAATAAGGTCCTACATTTTTTTTGCGGACGGGATTTAGCTCGGACGAGTAATCCCATTGACCTTGTTATAAAAATGATTTAGCCCGGATGGGTAATCCCGATATAATACCTCTCGAGCATACGTTATGATTAGGGTTTAACTTGGACTAGTAATCCTAATCGAGCTCTTCTGAGCATACGTATTAAAAAGGATTTAGCTTGGACTGGTAATCTAGTTATACAATATGTGGCTCGAGAGAGTGTTTCTTGGTTAAGTGCCCTAATGGGTACCCTTGAATAAGAAATTGACGGATTACGGAATCGTACACTTCAAGTTTACTACTTGAGCATCCATCAGAATTTCAATGATTCAACGGACATAAAACTCTTGACATGGTATAAGAATTATGTGATAAAATGGTAATGTCTTGAAAAAACATTGCATGATGAGCTCAACCATTTTTATTTGACATGTATGTAAGTGTTGTGACTAACATGTTTGATTGAAGGCATGTGCTTAGGAAATTTTGCTAATAGATAGAAAACATGATGTTGTGTGCTTAAATTTAATAAACAAGATTGGTAAGTTTAGTTTCCATTATACAAACTTACTAAGCATGTAATGCTTACTCGTTTTATTTTTCCTTATTTTATAGTGCTCGGAAGCTCGTGAAGGTTAGGAGATCATTGGAGCATCGTCACACTATCAACTAGCTATCTTGGATATATATAGTAGAATCATTTTGGTATAATGGTATGTATAGGACAACTTGGCTAATAGTGGCTTAAAAATGATGTTTTGTAACCTAGCCATTGGAATGGCTAGTAATGGTTCATTTTGGTATTACTATGTAGGTTATTATAATATATATTCATATGTGGTAAGTTGAGTATATGTGACCAAATGTTGTTATTGCCTAAGTTAAACCAAGGTAAGTTTATAAACACTTGTGCTTGAAATGAAATGCCTTGTTGAATAATGGAATTGTTTGGTATTAGATGTGTGTTTCAAGTATAGGTCTTGGGTGAAATTTTGAATGAGAAATAGAGGTAAAAATGACTTAATTTTGTCCGCACGGGCAGACACACGGGCGTGTGTCTAGACCATGTATGACACACGGCCTGGTAACACGGGCATGTGGATAGGCCGTGTGTCCCCTGCACCTTAATTTTGAGAAACAGAATGCTCAGAATTAGGCATACGGACATGTGCCTCAGCCGTGTGTGCCACACAGCCTAGAACACGGGCATGTGTCTTACCTGTGTGAAACCTACACCTAATTCAAATTAAATTAATTAACCACACGGCCTAGCACACGGACGTGTGGCATGGCCGTGTGTGCAGCTCAGAGAGCTACCTAGTTCGAACACGGCCTGTAGCACAGGCGTGTCCCTTAGACCACACCAGCGTGTGAGCCTTGCACCTTGGAAAATTTTTTTGAAATTTTGCAAAAAAATTCTTGGAGGTCCTGATTATGTCTCGACTCGTTTCTAAAGTTCATATTAGGCCTCGAGGCCCAATCTAGGGACGTTATTAATGATCTCAATAAATGAATAGTAATTTGCATGATTTATTTATAAATGTTTCTGAATGTTCCAATAATGCTTTTAACCCTATTTTGGCGATAGATACGGGTTAGGGGTGTTGCATTTAGTGGTATCAGAGCTATAGTTTAGCCGATTCTGAGATTTGACGTAGCAAACACGAGTTTAATTATACATGTATTATATAAATTGTGATACTGTGATGAGTCCTAATCATTTTAAATGTGTTTTTCGTATAGTAATGCCATCCAACCGAGCTAGAGTTGAATCCAAGGAAGCTAAGAGCAATGCTTCTACTTCAGTTCAAAGAGTTGTATCTGTGTCTAGCAGTGAAAGGCTCGTGTCTAAAGGCTAAAGTGAGGAGGCAAAACAAGCCTTCTTTCAAATGATGAATGAATAGTTTACACAATACTTGAGAACAAACCCTATTGTACAATGACCTCATCCACTTACTCCTCAACCGGGTCTTGAGGTACCACAGGGTGCTGAACCTGTTAGAATTGGTAAGCCTCTGATAGATAAAATCTACAAGCATGGGGCGGAAGAATTTAGAGCTACCACAGATGATGATCTAGAAAGGGCTGAGTTTTGGTTAGAAAATACTATCCGAGTTTTTGATGAACTATCCTGCACACTTGCCAAATGTCTGAAATGTGCAGTATCCTTACTAAAAGGTACAGCTTATCATTGGTGGAATACTATAATTTCAATTGTACCGAGAGAGAATGTTACATGGGAATTCTTCCAGGTTGAATTTAGGAAGAAATATGTTAGTTAGAGGCTCATGAATCAGAAAAAGAGAGAATTTCTAGAGCTTAAACAAGGAAACATGACTGTATTCGAATATGAATGGGAATTTGTTCGACTAAGTAAATATGCCAAAGAATGGGTCCAATCTGAGGCTGAGATGTCTAAACGCTTTGAAGAGGGCTTAAATGAAGATATCAAATTGTTGATTGGAATTCTTGAGTTAAGGGAATTTGTAGTGTTAGCCGATCAAGCACACAAGGCTGAGGAACTGAGTAAGGAAAAGAAACAAGCCAAAAGAGAGGCTCAGGTTTCTGAAAAAAGAACTATGAGTAAGTCACAATAATTTGCTTCTAAGAAATTAAAGATGTATTATAATTGTGTTACTACCTCTATAAGGTATTCTGAAAGAGAGCAGGGCTCTCAACGTTCTAACCCGAGGTCTTCATCCCCATCAGTGACCAATGTGGGTAGCGTTGGTAATCCCAAATTGAAATGTAAACATTTTAACAAATTTCACCATTGGGAATGTCGATCTAGAAGTGGAGTTTGTTTCGGATGTGTTTCACTTGACCATTTTCTCAGGGATTGTCCCGAAAGAGTTGAAAAAGAAATAGAAACAGCTCCAAAGCCTAGTAATCCTGTTACGAGAGGCAGACCACCCCGTCACCTCGGTAATATTAGTGGTAGTTGAGGTACTACCAAAGATACGACAGTTAGATCTGGGGCATGAGCACCTGCAAGGACATATGCTATTCGTGCTAGAGAAGATGCCTCTGCGCCGGACATCATTAGTGGTACATTTTCTTTACTTGATACTAATATTACTGCATTGATTGATCCTGGTTCCACACATTCATATATATGCACGAACCTAGTGTATGTTAAAAATTTACCTGTTGAATTCACTGAATTTGTGGTTAAAGTTTCAAACCCCCGAGCCAGTGTGTTATGATGGATAAAGTTTGTAAAAACTATCCATTGATGGTAAAAGGTTATTGCTTTTCGGCTGACTTGATGTTATTGCCATTTGATGAATTTGATGTGATTTTGGGAATGGATTGGTTAACCAAATATGATACAGTGGTAAATTGTAAGCATAAATATATTGTATTGAAATGTGAGAATGGTGAATTACTTCATGTTAAATCTGATAAACTAGATGGGTTACTTAATGTGATTTCAACAATATCAGCACAAAAATATGTTAGAAAAGGGTATGATGCTTATCTTACGTATGTGATGGATACTAAAGTATCTGTGGCAAAAATTTAGTTAGTGCCGGTTGTATGTGAATTTCCTGATGTATTCCCAGAAGAATTACCTGGTTTACCACTAGATAGAGAAGTGGAATTCTCTATAGATCTTGTTCAGGGAAAGACACCGATATCCATAGCACCTTACAAAATGGCTCCTACTGAGTTGAAAGAGTTGGAATTACAGTTGCAAGAATTGGTTGACAGAGGTTTTGCTCGACCTAGTTTCTTACCTTGGGGTGTGCTGGTTTTATTGTAAAGAAGAATGATGGATCGTTGAGGTTTATATTGATTACAGACAGCTCAACAAAGTAAAAATAAAGAACAAGTACCCATTGCCTCGTATTGATGACTTGTTTGACAGGTTAAAATGTGCCACGGTATTTTCGAAGACTGATCTTCGTTTTGGTTATTATCAACTATGAGTAAAAGAATCAGATGTGTCAAAGACATCTTTTAGAACCAGGTATAGGCACTATGAGTTTCTTGTGATGCCATTTGGCTTGAAAAATGCACCTGCAGTGTTTATGGACTTGATGAACAGAATTTTCAGCCCGTATTTAGACAGATTTGTAGTGGTATGTATAGATGATATTTTAGTTTACTCTCGGAATGAAAATGAGTATACTAAGCATTTGAGAATAGTGTTGCAAACTCTGCGAGAGAAACAACTGTACGCCAAATTCAGTAAATATGAATTTTGTCTACGAGAAGTTAGTTTCCTTAGGCATATAGTATCTGCTGAAGGTGTCAAAGTAGACTCGAATAAAATTTTAGCCATTGTTAATTGGAAGCCACCGAAGAATATGTCTAAAGTCTGAAGTTTTCTGGGACTAGCTAGTTATTATCGGAGGTTTGTAAAAAGTTTTTCAATGATAGCTTCTTCGATGACTCGTTTACTGAAAAAAGATGTAAAATTTGAGTGGACTGATAAATGTCAGCAGAGTTTTGACAGATTAAAAGCTTTAATGACAGAAGCACCTGTGCTAGTCCAGCCTGAATTGGGTAAGGAATTTATAGTCTATAGTGATACATCCTTTAATGGTTTAGGCCGTGTTTTGATGCAAGATGGTAAAGTAGTAGCTTATGCATCATGACAGCTAAAGGTACATTAAAAGAATTACCTGACACATGATCTTAAATTGGCAGCCATAGTGTTTACATTAAAAATCTGGCAGCATTACTTGTTTAGTGAAAAATGTTACATATTCACTGATCATAAAAGTCTGAAATATTTGATGTCACAGAAAGATTTGAATTTAAGACAACGCAGATGGCTTGAATTATTGAAATATTATGATCTTGTTATTGACTATCATCTGGGAAAGGCCAATGTAGTGGCAGATGCTTTGAGCAGAAAATCCCTGTATACTTTGCGAGCAATGAATACTTAATTATTGTTGTCTGATGATGGTTCAATCATAGCTGAGTTGAAAGCTAGACCAATGTTTTTACAGTAAATTTCTGAAGCTCAAAAAAATGATAGCAAGTTGTAAGCAAGACGGGTACAAAGTGAATCGACTTCTGATTTAGAATTTCAGATTGGGATTGATGGTTGTTTGTTATTCAGGAAAACTATGTGTACCGAAAAGTTCAGAACTAATACAAAAGATTTTGAATGAAGCTCATAATGGTAACATATCTATACATCCTAGTAGTAATAAAATGTGTAGTGATCTGAAAAAGATGTACTGATGGCCGGGAATGAAACGAGATATTTCTGAGTTTATATCTAAATGTTTATATGTCAGCAAGTAAAAGCTGAACATCAGTTGCCTTTTGGACTATTACAGCCGGTTACGATACCAGAATGGAAATGGGAAAGAATTACCATGGACTTTGTAACGGGATTACCCTTGTCTCCAAAGAAGAAAGATGACATTTGGGTAATTTTTGATTAGTTGACAAAGTCTGCACACTTTATTCTAGTACGTATAGATTTTTCCTTGGATAGATTGGCTGAGTTATATGTTTTTGAGATTGTCAGATTGCATGGAGTGCCTGTCTCCAATATTTCGGATAGAGATCCTCGGTTTACATCTCGATTCTGGAACAAATTACAAGAAACTTTGGGTACTCAGCTAAATTTTAGCACTGCATTTCATCCCCATGTAGATGGTCAATCTGAACGGGTAATACAGATCTTGGAAGATATGTTTCGATGTTGTGTACTTGAATTTGAAGATAACTGGGAAAGGTATTTGCTTTTGGTTGGATTTGCTTATAATAACAATTATCAGTCTAGTGTTAAAATGGCACCATATGAAGCCCTGTATGGTTGCAAATGTAGAACTCTATTGTATTGGATAGAACTCAGTGAGAAAAAGTTACGCGAAGTTGACTTGGCCCAAGAAACCGAGAAAAAAGTGAAGGTAATTCAAGATAGCTTGAAAGCAGCCTCGAATCGACAAAAGTCTTATGCTAATTTAAAAAGAAAAGAGATAGAATTTCAGGTTGGTGACAAGGTATTCTTGAAAGTGTCGCCTTAGAAGAAAGTATTCCAGTTTGGTCGTAAAGGGAAACTAAGTCCACAGTTCATTGGACCCTACGAGATTATAGCGAGAATTGAACCGATTGCATATCGGTTAGCTTTACCACTAGAGCTTGAATGGATTCATAATGTTTTTCATGTGTCTATGTTATGGTAGTATCGATCTGGTCCTTCACATGTTATCTCTCCGACAGAGGTAGAGATCTAGCCTGATATGACATATGGTAAGGAACCAATAAAAATCTTAGCTCGGGAAACAAAAGAGTTAAGAAATAAAAAGATAGCTTTAGTAAAAGTTCTTCGGCAACGACACGGTATAGAGGAAGCTACTTGGGAACCGAAGGATGAAATAAGGAAGCAATACCCAAATCTTTTTACTGGTAAGATTTTTTAGAACGAAAATCCCTAAAGGGGGGAGAGTTGTAACAACTCATTTTTTAGTGAAATTGGAACAGTGGTTTTAGGACCACAAATTTGACCTAAAATATATTTTATTTTTATTTTATTTTATGGTCTATAATATGATAGATGTGACATGTGAAAATTTTGACACAAAAATTTTATCGATTTAATGCCTAATTACGAGAAGGACTAAATCGCATAAAATGTAAAAGTTAAATTCTAGTAGCTATGAGAACCAAATAGCTATGGAATTCAAAACTAGAGGTCCTTATATGGTAATTAGACCATTAAGAAAAGTAAGTAGATTTTTCTTGTTGACTCATCCATGGAAAAATAAAAAAGGGCAAGGGACTAAATTGGAAATCATAAAATTAAAAAGACGCTAATTAAATAAAAAGAAATAATCACCTAATTTCATATCATCTTCCCCAAAATTTCTATGGAAACCCTAGGAGAGAGGAAGACAACTTATCAAGCTTGAAAAGGCATAAAATCAAGTCCCATTTTTAATTATTTTTATATTTTTGAAACTGGGATAGTCTAATCTCTCTATTTAGGGGATTAGTTTAAAAAGTTATCAAGGTTTGGAAAATGGGTCATGGATGTCTATGCTGGAAATTAGAAATTTATGGTAGAAAATAAAAGATTATTGATAAATATATAACTTTTACAAAGTGATTTTTGATGAAAACTTGATTTAGGGACTAAAATGTAAACTTGTAGAATTGAAGGAAAAATTCTACAATTTTATGTATACATGTGCTTTAAATTTTGTAATGGGGCTTTCGTTAGGCTTAGAATAGGGAATAATTTGCACAAGTTCATTTTCCAGGTCTAGAGACAAAATCGAAATTTATGAAAAATTAGGGACAAAATGGTAATTTTGCCTACAGCATAAATTGAGTCCATTTAAATATGAAATGTATGAAATCGATGGTTAAATTCATTTATATAGATCTAAAAAATACAAACTCGAGGCTAGATCGAGGAAAAGAAAATATTTTGGATTAATAGACTTTATACACGAACAAGTGTCGAGGAAAGTTTGTGTAACTTAATCAGACATGTAATTGTGTTAATTGAATGTTGTGTTTGTATGTAATGTGATTTATGTTAATGTGCTTAACTTGTATGTTATGATGGAAAATTTCTACATGCTTGAAATGGTGATAAAGGGTTAGTCCTGATTGAATGTTGAATTTCGATGATTATATGAGCTTTCCCGAAACTAATAAGGTCTTACATTTTTTGCAGACGGGATTTAGCTCGAACGAGTAATCCCATTGACCTTGTTATAAAAATGATTTAGCCCGGACGGGTAATCCTGATATAATACCTCTCGAGCATAAGTTATGATTAGGGTTTAACTTGGACTTGTAATTCTAATCGAGCTTCTCTGAGCATACGTATTAAAAAAGATTTAGCTTGGACTAGTAATCCTGTTATACGATATGTGGCTCAAGAGAGTGTTTCTTGGTTAAATGCCCTAATCGGTACCCCTGAATAAGAAATTGACGGATTATGGAATCGTACACTTCGAGTGTACTACTTGAGCATCCATCGAAATTTCAGTGATTCAACGGACATAAAACTCTTGACATGGTATAAGAATTATGTGATAAAATGGTAATGTCTTGAAAGAACATTGCATGATGAGCTCATCCATTTTTATTTGACATGTATATAAGTGTTGTAACTAACATGTTTGATTGAAGGCATGTGCTTAGGAAATTTTGCTAATGGCTAGAAAACATGATGTTGTGTGCTTAAATTTAATAAACAAGATTGGTAAGTTTAGTTTCTGTTATATGAACTTACTAAGCATGTAATGCTTACTCATTTTATTTTTCCCTGTTTTATAGTGCTCGTAAGCTCGTGAAGGTTAAGAGATCATTGGAGCATCATCTCACACTATCAACTAGCTATCTTGGGTATATATAGTAGAATCATTTTGGTATAATGGCATGTATAGGACAACTTGGCCAATAGTGGCTTAAAAGTGATGTTTTGTAACCTAGCCATTGGAATGGCTAGTAATGGTTCATTTTGGTATTAATATGTAGGTTATTATAATATATATCCACATGTGGTAAGTTAAGTATATGTGACCAAATGTTGTTATTGCCTAAGTTAAACCAAGGTAAGTTTATAAATACTTGTGCTTGAAATGAAATGCCTTGTTAAATGATGGAATTGTTTGGTATTAGATGTATGTTTCAAGTACAGGTCTTGGGTGAAATTTTGGGTGAGAAATAGAGCTAGAAATGACTTAATTTTGTCCACACAGGCAGACACTCGGGCGTGTATCTAGACCATGTGCGACACACGGCTTGGTAACATGGGCATGTGGTTAGGTCGTGTGTCCCCTACACCTTAATTTTGAGAATCAAAATGTTTAGAATTGGGCACACGGCTGTGTGCCTCAACCGTGTGTGCCACACGGCCTAGAACATGGGTGTGTGCCTCAACCGTGTGTACCACACGGCCTAGAACACGGGCGTGTGTCTTGGCCATGTGAAACATGCACCTAATTCGAATTAAATTAATTAACCACATAGCCTAGCACACAGGCGTGTGGCATGACGTGTGTGCAAGTCAGAGAGCTACCTAGTTCAAACACGGCCTATAGCACGGGCATGTCCCTTGGGCCACACGAGCGTGTGAGCCCTGCACCTTGGAAAAAATTTTAAAATTTTGCGAAAAATTCTTAGAGGTCCTGATTAAGTCCCGACTTGTTTCTAAAGTTCGCATTGGGCCTCAAGGGCCCTATCTAGGGACTTTATTAATGGTATTCATAAACGAATAGTAATTTGTATTATTGATTTATAAATATTTTTGAATGTTTCGATTATGCTCCGTAACCCTATTCCAGCGATGAATACGGGGTTAGGGTTGAAGTTTAGATTTTGAAACATGTTATCTAAGAAATAAGAATAAAGGTGTATGGTAAATATGGATTGAAATTTGGCATTGTTTTAGTTGAAAATATGTTAAGTTAGAAAGGTTGTTAAGCAATATGGTTTAATTGTGACATTTGGTACCCAAACCCAGCGATTGGATCAGGCATAGTGTGTTACAATTTAGTGGTATCAGAGCATAATTTAAGTAAATTTTTGGACATAAGAATCTAAGAAATAACCCCTATATGCATGTTACATTAAATCTGGCTTAATCTCTTAGGTTATTATAAGATTATTATGTAGCTAGGTAAAGGACGACGGACTATTACAAGCCTGATATTAGGCATTTTAACGATAGTAGAAAGAAAACTAAATGAAGTAAATGCGAAAGACATGTAACGAGAGTAAGGAAAATATCATTAATGAAAAGGTCAATACAGGTGTACAACAAAAATTTTAATTTTCCCTTTGAGTGGGAGGAGTAGCTACATCTTTGGGATTATCATTTTCTAAGTCAGCCTCTTTTAAGGAAGCAAAATCGGTCACCTCTGGTTCTTGAGCATAAAAGATATTTCTAACTAGAATTCCTTTCATCTTTTAGTTAAGTAAGTCCCCACAAAGCTCTACTTAAGTTAGAATGATGGCCAAACATTACACGATTATTAGTATGTGTCAATGCCTAAGGAATTACGTTCATGTACTAATTAGAGTGAAATCTATGTTCTTACTAGTTGATCATGATCACCCCACGATGGCTTAATTCAATTGGTGTGGGAATTATCGTTGCAATGGCTTACAAATGTTTTCAAGGTTTAATATAAGACGCATGCATCATTTTAAACACATACCATAATGTTGCAAAATATTTTCAACCATTTTTTTAATACAAAGATATTTATATATGAATGTTTTATTTTCAGTTCAAAAATAGCAACAACTCTCCTATTGAACATACTCACTGAAAATAAATTAAACGTAAATAACTATAAGGAATGGAAAAAGAACCTAATAATTGTCCTAGGCTGTGAGAAACTTAAAAATAGTTCTTGATACTAAGTGCCCTCCGACTACTCAAGTTGAGGTTAGAAAACACTAGTAAGAGTATGATGAAATAGCTCATTGCTATATGCTGGCAAGCATGACCAATACTCTATATAAGCAACTAGAGAGCTATAAAACTACTAAAGATATTATAGATATGCTAGAAGCCATGTTCGGAGGCCAATCTACCTTGGCTTGATAATCTTCTATAACTAGCTTAATGAATGCCAAGCAAAAGCTCGCAACTCTGATCAAATACCATATGATCACTCTCATGGGCTAATTTGTCGAGGTCACAGACAATTAGGCCAATTTGGACCAGAACACTCAAATTGAGATGGTATTAAAAAGTTTGTGAAAGGATTTTGTTAGTTTTAGGGCCATATATAACATTGGCAACAAAAACCTAATGCTTACACAACTAATGAAGGAGTTACAATCTTATGAGTTAATGTTGAATGGCGGTCAACCGATCCAAATAGTAGAATTGAATATGGTCATCACTTGTTTCTTAAAAGGAAAGGGAAAACACAGTAAGAAAGGCAATGTTAAGGTCTTACGGCCACCACAAGTGAAAAGAAAGAGAACCATAAAGCCTAAAGACTTATCTAAGTTTAAATGCTTCTTCTATAGCAAGAAAGGGCACTTCAAGGCAAACTATAAAGAGCGGAAGGAATACCTAGCTACCAAAGGCAAAAGTATGGAACTCTTGACGATAGAAGGTTGTTTAGTGGGAGATTCAATAGGCCACTGGGTCATTGATTTGGGAGTTACTAATCATGTTTGTGCTTCTCTATAAGGGTTTAAGGAGTCAAAAGATCTTTGAGATAAGAGCTTATCGTTGCGGTCTAGGAACGAGACAAGTGTGGTAGCTGAAGTAGTAGGAGATATACATTTTTATTATGATAATTTTAGGAAGACTATTTTAAGAGACGTTTTTTAGGTACCAAGTTTCAAAAGAAATTTAATTTTTGTTGCATGTTTATATAAAGACGACTTGACCATGAATTTTAATAATGGAATTACAATATTTAGAAATCACAATCTTATCTGTAATGGATGAATGTCAAATAATCTTTATTTTATCAAACCAAAGATATACACACTACTTAAGATTGAAATATTGAATAAAAGGCTTAAAACTTCTCACTCTAATAAGGTGTACCTTTGACATTTGAGACTTGGTCATATTAATTGAGAAAGAATCACTAGACTTGTAAAAGATGACATCTTAAGTTCACTTAAAGAAGTTGATCTTCCACAATGTGAATCTTGCTTAGAAGGTAAGATGACTAAGCGATCTTTTAATACAAAAGGAACGAAAGCCAAAAAACCCTTAAAACTTGTGCACACTGACGTATACGGCCCCATGAGCGTCAGTGCATGAGTTGGTTACGAGTATTATATAACCTTTATTGATGACTATTCCAAATATAGGTATGTATACCTAATGCATTGCAAGAGTGAAACCTTTGATAAATTCAAAGAGTTCTATGCAGAAATGGAGAAACAACTAGGTTTACCCATAAAGGAACTTTGGTTTGATCGAGGTGGGGAATATTTATCTAATGAGTTCTTAAGGTACTTCATAGAGAATGAGATTCTATACCAATTAATCACTCCGAGCACTCCACAAAAGAATGGCATGGAAAAGAGAAGAAATTAAACGTTGTAGGTTCGATGTTAAGTTATTCAAAGCTACCAATATTTTTTTGGGATTCGTCGTAAAAACAACTTACTATATTTTGAATGATGTGCCAACTAAGGTAGTATAAAAAATCCCATACGAATTGCGGCATGGCAGGAAGCCGAATCTTAATCATTTTAGGATTTGGGATACCCAACTCACGTTTTGGATTAAGATGTGAGGAAGTTAGACTCACGGACAAAATTGTGCATGTTTGTAGGATATCCAAAATGAACAATGAGTGGTTTGTTTTATAACCCAAAAGAGCAAACTGTTATAGTGTCAACTCAT
Source organism: Gossypium hirsutum (assembly GCF_007990345.1). NCBI lineage: Eukaryota > Viridiplantae > Streptophyta > Magnoliopsida > Malvales > Malvaceae > Gossypium > Gossypium hirsutum. Next base: position 31,490 of record NW_024402843.1, read on the forward strand.
ACTACTTTCCTTGAAGAAAGTTACATGAATGACTTCAAACATTGGAGAAAAGAGGTACTCGATGAGGTTTTGGGAAATATACAAAACCTTACGAAAACGGTTACAAAACCAGCTCTTAATAGTAGACATGCAAATGATCAGCAACATAGAGAGCTTCGTCACAGTGGGAGAGTCTCTCGTAAGCCTGAGCTCTTCCAATTTGGCGGAAGTGTTTTTAACACTTAGTGTGGGAACTTGTAGACTTAACAGAAGGGATAAAACCTATAGGATGTAAGTGGAACTACAAAAGGAAAATAAATACAGATGGAAAAGTGGAAACCTATTAGGCCAAACTTGTAGCAAAATGTTATACTCAGAAAGAACGTATTGATTACAAAAAAACCTTCTCTCCGGTTGTCATGCTCAAGTCAATTCGCATACTGCTATCCATTGTGGCAACTTTTGATTATGAGATCTGGAAAATGGATGTCAAGATAATGTTTTTGAACAACTATCTTGAAGAGAGCATCTACATGATGCAACCCACCAGATATATAGATAAAGGAAAAAAAGCATAAATTTTGCAAATTGCTTAGATTTGTATATGGAATTAAGCAAGTATCTCGCTCATGAAACCAAAGATTTGATTAAGCGATCAGGACTTTTGGATTTGAGCAAAACGTATATGAACTTTTTGTTTACAAACGTTTAGGGAATGGAAAGGTGGTATTTCTCGTTCTATATGTCGATGACATTCTACTCATTGGAAATGATGTAGGGATATTGTTATGAATTAAACTGTGGTTAACCCAACAATTTAACATGAAGGACTTGGGAGAAGCTAATTTTGTTCTAGGTATTCTAATCCTAAGGGATCGAAAGAACAAAGTGATAGAATTATCTTAGCCTTCATACATAGACAAGATATTGGAACGTTATGCAATTATTGATTCGAAAAAAGAAATCAACATTCTGTATTGGGATTTCATATCTCTATAGAAGACTGTCCTAACACAGCAAAAGAACGAGAAAACATGAGAAAGGTTTATTATGCTTCGGCAGTCGAAAGTCTCATGTATACTATGCCATGCACAAGCCTATGTATCTACTTTCCAATAGGGTTGGTAAGTCGATATTAGGCAAATTTAGGACCAAGGTACTGGTAAACAATTACGCATATACTTAAGTATTTATAGAGAATGATGCATTATATGCTTGTGTATTCCAAAAGAGATCTTACTCTTATTGAAAATACTGATTCTGACTTCCAAACGTTCAGGATTCGAGGAAATTGACATCGGACTGTGTTTTTGTCCTAAATTGTGGGTCTATAGCGTGAATAAGTGTCAAGCAGAGTTACAATGCTAACTTTACTGTGGAGGGCCGAATATGAGGTATGGAAAAGTTATAGCATTGTAACAGTGCAAATATAGCTAAACCTAAAAGAAACCACATAAGTATAAAACATGTTAAAGGAGACGAAAGTGTTTGCGAAATAGTGGATGTAGTCAAAATATCGCATCTGAGGACAAACCTTGGGGATTTGTTTAACCAAGACTCGTATAGCTAGAAAGCTCTTTGGGAAACATATGGAGGGCACAAGAATGCGAAACATGACTCATCTACTTCACTAGGGCAAGTGGGACACTGTTGGATCTGGTTTCCTAAGTGTAGTATTTTCATCAATACACATTTGTATTTTTTTCTGAATAGCTTGGTTAATAAAATAAATTCATTGATTACATCAATATAATTTGTATAATTTTCCTCACATGGTTTTTGCATGTAAAGCAAAATAAAAGCAAATATTGCTCATTGGTTGTCTAAATTTTTAACTAATACTAGGCAGTATTACGTAGTCAGATCGTCGCAGAGAAAGACAACTTGTATTAGTAGTTAAACCTAAACATGTCCTTATAGTCTAATTGAAAATGAGCAAATCAATTGAAAGACTAATATGTCGTCTATCAAGTCCAATTGGGGAGATGCCTTGTCTTGGGCATTGGAGCGGATGACTCCTATAAGGTAGAGACATAGATGTGACTAACTGGATTGACAATACATCGGACATGATCCAAGCAGAACAGATCCTAAATCTGTTTATGGATTTATTCACTTGTGACGTTCATAGTGTGACATATCTAAATCCTGAGTGGATGGCGGACTGTGTATGTATGACCCATACACTTTGATGTAAATAAAAGCCTGAGTTCAAATAGATAAGGAACTAAATGCTAGTGCGTTGGGTGTACGACTTCTGTAGTATGTAACGCCATTCACAATAGTAGAATTCATAGCCTAAAACATGGGTAAATGATATCCTCTCATTGGTATTACATGGTTGATAAAAGTAAACGTGGTCACGAGTTGTTCGTCTTTGTGATGGATGACTTGATTACTATTTGATAGTGATTGACTTTTCATGAAGGAAGATGTAATGGTTACCATGAGATAAAAATGATCATATTGGGAGAATGAATATTATCCTAAATAGATCAAGGATATCCTATGAGGGTAACACACTTATGACAAGGACATTGGACGAGCAGTGAATAGTTACTTTCATAATGGTATGTCGTTAAGGAGAGCTCAGTACGATACTATAGTGGAATGACTTCATGACTAAATGAGTTTATAATTAATAGGCGAAAAGCCGAAACTTAATTATAAATCATTTGATCCTCAACTACATATTTCCAATCGGTCCCTTTGCTAGCTCATTGAAACTAGAAATGAATTGCTTGTTTGAATAGCAATGAACATAATGAATAGAAAAAGAGAAATAAGAAACATTCAGAAATGATTATGGTTTTCTCCGAAATGGAAAATGGAATCATTCGAAAATGAATGTAGATTTCAAAAAATGAAAATGAAAACGGAAATGGAAACGAGGTCCCAAAATTGCAATTTTTGACACCACTGGAAACCGGGCCGTTACACAAATGGATAATGTCACATTTGATACTTATACCTTCATGAAACGTCTAATGGTACTTATACTTTAAAAAATGTCTAATGTGGTACCTAAACTATCAATATGTGTTTTTATTATGGTACTTGTACTTTTATAAAATATTCAATATGATACGTGTACTTTAAAAATATCCAATGTGGTACCTAACCTATCAATATGTGTTTTATTATGTTACACGACATTAACATCGTTAGTGAATTGCTAAACCACCCAATGAAAATTTGACATGAATTTTCTTTTCAAACCATTAAGTTCACATGGATAATATAATATTATGTGAAAAAATTAAATAAAACAAAGGGATAATGGCACCATTGCCCTATACTTTAGGGTTTGTTCTAATGTGGACCTTAAACTTTCAAAATGTGAATCTGGACAATTGTATGTCCAATTTCATTCTAGACTTAACTTTTAAATGGTTTTTATTAAATTTTAATTGCTTTTGAACTTTATTTAATATTTTTATAAAAATAATTTTTTAATTTTTTAAAAGAAATTAAGCTTTGAGGTGAATAAACCTAGACAACCATATGTACATGTTCATTCCAGTGAAAAAATTTTAAATATTCCTTTTAATTTTTTAAATTTTTTGCTAACCAGTGCCATGTCAACAACTATCGCTGACATGGAGTGTCGCATCAATACCATTAACAACCACATTAGCTTTGTAAAGGTCAATATTAATTAAAGGACCTATTTAACTAGTTTTATTAATTTAGGGTTCAATTGGGTGTAAAAAAATTGTAAAGCCTTAATTGATTTTTTCAAAAAAGTTTAACAACCTTTTAAGCCATTAAAAAAGAAAAACCAAAGTGTTCTTAACTATGGTCAAAACATGGCAATTAAGCCTTAGCTAATGCAATATCTAAAGTGAGATCATACACATTATTTATCCTTTAACTATTAAAAGAAAGGTAAACTACATTTAACATAAATTAAATTATTAATAAGTTTACATTTGGTAATTTAATTTTAAAAAGTTATAAAATGATCACTAAATTATTTGAAAGGATTGATTTAAATCATTAGCTTATTAAATTCATCTTTGTATACACTAATTGAAAGGATAAATTTCTCTACCTCTTCTATGATTTACTTTTTTTAATGAAATAATTTTAAATGTTTCGAAATTATAAACTGAATAATTTTTTCTTCAACTTTCGACATCACTAATCAAATCAGCTTAAATTTAAAATATATATTCCTTTTACTCGCGATGAATGCTATTTTACCTATCGATAGATCCTGTGTTGAAGCTCACCAATTGACCTTTAAAATGAAATTCAAGTATTTTTTAACTTTTTTGAAACCAAGTTGAATGCATAATCAAATGAACAAAATGCAAATACTCAAAAACGGTCCTTAACATTTTCAAATTATCCCAAAAAAGAAAAACGCTCTAAAGAAAATTGGTTAAAACCCTAAAACTCTGGATCAATTTGGAAAGAAGGGAAGAAGAAGAAACTTGTTGAATATAATCAATGGCGAATCTTCCAATCGTGCAATTCGAGAAGAAGATAGTAGAAACAGTGGACCAAAATCCAGTGGTGGTGATCATAGGAGAGACCGGTTCGGGAAAGAGCACGCAGCTCTCTCAGATGCTCCACCGCAAGGGATACACTAATTCCGGAATCGTTTCCGTCACTCAGCCCCGTCGCGTCGCAGCCGTATCTGTTTCGAGGTACTGTTCCAAAGCTAACTAGGAACTGGAATGCTTTAGGAATTCGAAACATGTAATTTTTGCTGATACTTTGGCGTTTTGTCGTTCAAGGAAATTGAATAAATCCTTTTATTCTAACTATTTTATGCGCTTAGGCGAGTTGCGCAGGAGCTTGGTGTTCGACTTGGGGAAGAAGTAGGCTATGCTATTCGGTTTGAAGATAGAACTTCCGAAAGAACACAAATCAAGTAATACATTTTAGCTTAATTAGTATAGTTTTTTGTTTCAGTGCGTGTTGTTGTTGGCATTGCAATTGCCAAGTTTATTGGTTTCTTAGCTATGGTGTTGTAGATACCTTACTGATGGAGTGCTTCTTCGAGAAAGTCTGTCAAATCCGGAACTGAATCAGTATTCTGTAATTATTCTGGACGAGGCTCATGAGAGGAGTTTGAATACGTAAGGCTCACCTTGTATGCTGTTTCTATTATCTATACTTTGATTGTGTCCTTTTCATTTTGTTGATGCTGTACTTATAGAATCTTAAATTTCTCAGGGATATTTTGCTGGGGTTGATGAAACGCTTGGTTAGAAGACGTGCATCCAATTTAAAAGTTCTGATCACGTCAGCAACCCTTGATGGTGAAAAAGTGTCAAAGTTCTTTTCAGATTGTCCCTTGTTAACTGTCCCTGGAAAATTATTTCCTGTGGAAATATTCTACAGCAAGGAGCGACCTATAAGCTATCTTGAGTCTTCACTAAAAACAGCTATGGGTATGGTGTGAGTTTATCTTTATCACATATTCAGTTGTTGCAATCTTTTATTATGTATATATGCTGGCCAGTCCTTGTTGTTTAGCTAGGCTTGTGATGTGGTTGCTTTCATATGCCCAGATTTGCTGTAGTTACATGGTTATGTAGAAAGAAGCACTAGGATTTTTTGGTTCCTTGTATGATGACTTTATCCCCTCTGGCATCCATTAAGAATTTACTGATAAATAGTTTTTTTGATGTACTTTAGTCGTGCAACTAAATGTCTAAGGCGTTAAGACACAATTCCCATCAGCTGTACCTTAACCTTGATTTGCAGGGAAAACTTTGGGTTTCTGGATTTCCTGGCTATCATATTTTGGTCATATGAGATCTTACTAAGCAATTGTTTTGGCAGATATACATGTTCGGGAACCAGAAGGTGACATCCTAATATTCATGACTGGACAGGCAAGCTTTCTCTCTCTCTCTCTCTCTTTTCTCTCTCACTTCATGGGGTGGCATTCTTTGCGGATTTAACTTTTATCTTTTTCGTGGTTATAACATTGATTCATTGATGATTTTAACTGATTCTTTTAAAGTTGAGTGGCCATTTATAGGATGATATAGAGAAGTTGGTATCAAAGCTGGAGGATAAAGTTCGAAGTCTAGAGGAAGGCTCCTGCATGGATGCTATCATTCTTCCTCTCCATGGTTCATTGCCACCTGAAATGCAGGTATAGTTTTGTCTCAAATTTTCTTTTCATCTCTGCCTCCTTTGCCCCATAGGAAATGAAATTAACTTAAGCTAGATTGTCTTGAGATGTAGATATTAGTAGTATTGAATTTCCGTAGTTTTGTGGCTGACATTTTTTTGGCTATGACCCAACAGGTGCGTGCATTCAGTCCTCCCCCTCCAAACTGTAGGCGTTTTGTTGTTGCCACAAACATAGCTGAAACTTCTTTGACAGTTGATGGTGTTGTGTAAGGAAACTTGATACTTGTAAATGTTGCTTATCAGTGCTTTCTGTTGTTCTGTTAATTTAATTTCCACAATTTGACCACCCGCCTTGCCCAAATTACTTGTTTCTACTCCAATTCTTCTTTTACATTTGATAGCCTTGATCAGGTTAAAACTTTCTTAACCTGGGTGGAAAGGTTTTAGCATCCACTATTTAAAATTTCTAACTGTTCACGTGTTATTAGAGCATCTGAGCATGCACTGATAAGTTGGCTATATGGTGATGTAATTTCCTTAGAATCATTGCAAATATCAGTGACTTTTTATCTGTTGCAACACTTTTGACTGATTCTTCTATGGAGATGGAGAGCATTAAAGTCGAAGAGTATTAGGTTCAGGTTGTTGTCAGTCTTGCTCTTCTTTTAGTTTTTTAATCCTCCTGAATAGAAGACGGTGTAGATAACGAATTAAATGAGTGTTAATAATATGTAAAAAACCCCTCAATTTTGGTCTTTATAAACCAGCATTTTCTTTCTTAATTTGCCTAGAGCATGCGAATACTTCTACTTTTAGCAAACCAATTACCCTGTCATGATTATGTAGGTTTAACAAAATGAACAAATATAAACAAAGAAGCACTGCAGTCCTTGGTTTCCATGTCCAAAATAATCTAGTAAATAGAGACATAACAGAGACAAGGCTATTCTGAATTTCTAGTGGAGGGCTTTTGTATTATAATTGTAATTCTATAAGGGATCAAACATATCAATGGTAGAGTGTTCTTAATTGTTCCAATCAAATCACAGTGTTTTAGTTTAGTTTACTATTTGTTCCTGTTGCTTCTTAATTTTACGATTTTCTACCTTGAGGAAGGCACTGAAATTTGGTCTTAAGGGTCCCACTACGCATTAAGACCTGTATATGGTCCAATGGTAACTATATTATTGTGATGCATTTACTGTATGCCTAATTCTACCACCTGTTTTTGCACTTGGTCTCAGTTAATGATCAATTGCATTGATATGTTGATTGCTTCTCTCGAAAGTAATTATCTGTACATTGATAGGTATGTTATTGATTCTGGTTACGTGAAGCAACGGCAATATAACCCAGCAACTGGAATGTATTCCCTTGATGTTGTTCAAATTAGCAAGTAAGTGGATGACTTAATGTTTCTTTTGGCTTTTGCAGCATGTTCATGTGTTCCTAGTAGCACAACTTACAGTTGTGATTCTTTTTGGTCTTTATTTGTTTGCAAGTTCAGGCTTTCTTGCATGATCTAAGTTTTACTCTTATTTTGCATCAAACAAATTTATGTTCTTATCTTTCTTTTCTCACTTCAGTGATGATGAATTGTTAGTATTCTTGCCAATAACTTTTTTCCCTTCTTTCTGAATCTTTTTTTTTTGTTCTTTGAGGGTACAAGCTAATCAACGTGCTGGACGAGCCGGAAGAACACGTCCGGGAAGTGTTACCGTTTATACCCATCCAGGGTTTACCATGATGATTTCCTTGATGTAACAGTTCCTGAAATACAGCGATCTTCTCTTGCTGGCAGTGTTCTTTATCTAAAGTCATTGGACCTCCCTGATATTGATATTCTGAAGTTTGATTTTCTTGACCCCCCTTCTAGTAAGAATGCATTCTTATTGTGTTCAATTTTTTATGGCATAAAGAAAGAACAAGCATTTGAGTGTCACTGTTTAAAATTTTCATTCTGTCAATATCTATATTTTACAGTTTCTGACGATGTTTCTCTTTAGAATTGAGGTATTGATTAAATATTTGGTTTAACTGTAGCCGAGTCATTAGAAGATGCTCTAAAGCAACTATATCTGATTGATGCCATTGATGAAAATGGATCGATAACTAGTATTGGGCGAACAATGGCCGGTAAGCTTTCAAACTTGCTTTCCAAGTATTACCATGCTTACTAAGTATGTTGGCATTAGTTGATAAATGCATGCTTAATTTGGTAGCAGTTGCTGGTTTTTTTTTTTTTTTGGCCTCAGTTGCGGATATGATTTCTATGGATGTAGCACCTAAACTGGGACCTTGGTGGATATGAATTTGAGTAGAGTCAACTCCTTTGATCAATTACCAACCCTTTTCATGGAAGTAAACTCAAAATGGCCATCTTCTTTGATTCTTAGTTAACTCATGTCTTGAACTAGAAAGCCTACTACTGTCTATTACCATTCTAAGGAATTGTATTTTCCTGGAATGAAACTACCCTTTCATTGGTTCTCAGTTAACTCATGTCTCAAACTAGAAAACTGAGTTCCTGTCTATTAAGATGTTAAGGAATTTTATTTACAAGGAATGGCCTTGGAAGATATGAATTTGGGTGCAGTCACTTCCTGGTGATCTATTACAAGCCCTTTTCATGAAACCTGCTCAGAATGGTCACCTTCATTGATTCCTAGTTAACTCATGTCAAGAATTGGCAAGCATGAGTTACTGTTATTATAATACTAATGAATTTTATGTACCTTTAAATACTTTTTGTCTTGGTTAATCGCTATTCTTTGTGGCATATTATCTTAATGACTTGTATGCATAAAATAATATTTTAGTGTTTTCTTCCCTGTCTGAAACTGCTCTACTTTGCATGTGTGCTCACTGAACAACAGAGCTCCCATTGGAACCTTCACTTTCGAGAACCTTAATTGAGGCAAATGAATATGGTTGCTTATCCCAGGCTCTGACTGTTGCGGCCATGTTATCAGCCGAAACAAATTTGCTTCCTGGTCGAAGGTTATTTCATTGAAAGTGTTTATGAGATTGTCTATTATAAAGATGGCGACTATAGCTTTTCCTATTATCTTTAACTTCCAGGCAGCTAGTTGAACTTAAATGTTCCCTAAACTGTACAAATTGTAATTTGTAGCTACTGCATGCTGATGTAGTACCTTATTTGGCAAAACCAAAAACTTTTAGGTCATTTATGTGTTTGGTCTAGTATCCGCAGTTCTACAAGTTTTCTTCAAGACTCATTTGATTAACTGGAAGGAAAATGAAATTACTTCATTTTATTTTGACAGATCTGATTTTTGGGGGATGGGTGGTTGGGGGCTAATGATATCCAAATTCCATCAAAATGAAGTCTGTATTTCCATATTTGCAAAGTTGTTTTTCACTTCTAATGGTTAATGATAGTTTGTAATGGAAATAACTTAAAATTTTCTCTTACTGCAGCAAGAATAATGAGAAGAAAAGAAAATACCCTCCTTTGGAACTTCCTGATGGTTCTGGTTTTGGTGATCACATCCAGTTGTTACAGATCTATGAATGCTGGGATGAAAATGATTACGATATTGGTTGGTGCAAAGATTATGACTTACAGGTATGCTTCTTATCTTCCAATTGAGAAACATGCATTTAGAAACAGTAAGACATTAGGCATGTCATTCCGATGTTTAATGCTTTTCTTGGAACAATGATAAAAATCTGCCCAAGTACTTGATGCGCGTGCATAACATGTATTCTATTTTCAGATGGATCTTTCTGTGATTAGCAGAAGTGCCCTGGATTTTCTGGATACATTAATGACGGAATATCTTTGATATTATTCTCATGCTAAATATGAATAACATATTTGGAACAACTAATTTTAGGTGCGAGGAATGATGTTTGTCAAAGAAGTTCGAAAGCAGCTATCGCAGATAATGCAGAAGATAGCAAAAGGTCAGCATTGATTTGACTTAGCGGTGATTTTTGGAGATTTTGCCTTTGTTAATTTGACTTGGCTTTACTTTGCATATTTACGACTCAATATTCAACCAGAAGTAGATGTGTTTGATGCAATGTTTTCTAAACCAGACCGGTGGTCAAACTGGTCAGGCCGCCGGTCCGATTAAAAAACTATTAAAATTTAAAAAAATTAAAAAATACCGGTTCAACCTGTGTACCGTTCCCGTCTAACCGGTTCAAAGCCATTTCTAGATCGCCCCCGGCCGGTTCCCAGTCCAACCAGTCTGACAGCTGGTGTGGTCCTGTTCAAACAACACTGGTTTGATGTCCTTGCCCTTCTGCACCCTTACGTCCGGTTCCTAGAGAAGAGATTTATGCTTGAAATAGTATCTTGGGGCATAGTAGCCTTCTATGTTACTCGGACTTGATTTTGTGTATTGGGTGTGGGTATGTTTTCTAAGAGGGTGTGCTTAATCTTTTTTTTCTAAGTTTTCTGTGTATTTGGAGTGTTTTTGGAGGGTCATATCTCATACCCATATTCGGATGTGCATTAGACAGATGTTGATATGGGAATAGAGTCAGAGCATTGTAAGTAGCCTTAGCTTCCCAATCCAGAGTAGATAAACATTATTGAAAAATCCTGCACGTCTTTCTTCAGAAATTTTGCACTCATTAACCCAGTCTCCCTGTCTTTGCCATTTTCCTTCTACCTCGAAGTTTCTTTATTGCTGTAACGACTTATGCATCTGAAAAACAGGGTCCTCAGATGTACAAGTAATCAAAGTCAGAAAAGACGCCAGAGTTATAGGAATTTGATGAAAGCATTGTCCATTGGCTTTGCAAGTCAGCTTGCTGAGCGGATGAGGCATCATAATGGCTTTCGAACACTGGGTTTTAAGCCCCAACTAGTGCAGGTATCAATTTTTAATAATTTAACCTTGTGGTAGTTTTATTGCTTGAGAGAGCATCATATGGATTAGGTGGCTACAATTCCTTGGTTTAAAATTGGGTTTGAAGAATACATAGATACCAAAGAAAATTTGAACATTATCCAGTTTAGATTATGAAAAGCTGTAGCATTGAGCATCAAAGTTTGAAACAATTGACGAATCTTGATCTTTCAAGTATATTGTTGTCCAACTGTTACTAAAAGCAATTGTTGTTGATGTTAGGTGCATCCTTCCTCTGTGCTAAAGCCAGATGATGATGGATTATATCCAAATTATGTTGTCTACCACGAACTTATTGCTACCTCACGCCCATATATGCGGAATGTGTGTGCTGTAGAGCGTCAGTGGGTGATTCCAATTTTAGAGAAACTTGACAAACTTGATGTCAGGAAATTAAGGTAAATCAGATTTGAGACTTATATAAAGATAATGCTCTTGTTTTCTGATCTAAGACTAAGCACATAGTTCTATCAAAAAGATTTAAGCACATAGTTTGGCTTTAACATTTTTCTTTTTTCATGAAGTGGTGGTGGATTGGGTCATGTAGAAGAGATAACTGAGGGAAACACGCCAGACTTGCTGAAGAAGGAAGCTGTCATCGTTACAGCTCCAGAAGAGCAGGAAAGTAAAATTCAGGCAGCAAGGGAACGTTTTCTTGCTCGCAAGGGAAAGAAATGAGGTCGGGTATTATGTGTTAACAGATCAGTGCAGTGAGAGCTGCTTGATTACTCAGTGGACATTCCAATTTTCAAAATTGTTGGTGGGACTGAGAATCATGTGCGTTTTGATTTTCCAGTTCCCACTATCTATTCTATAGCACTTTGCTGATGGCATGTGAGCTTTATACATTCCTTGATGCTTATAGAGGACCTTGTTAAATGAGAGTGTGGCCACGATATGCGTTGGTGCGAGGCAAGATTACGCTCTTTGTTCCTTCAGACAAATCAACAAGAGTTTGGATGTGATTCTTGATTAATCTATATAACCTTATAATTTGAATATATCACTTGCCTCCACAGATGAAACTGAAGGAGGGATAAAGGCTAGCATTGCCCTGAACTTGTACCCAAAGGTCAAATTTACCGTTCTCCTCATATATAGTTGTACTCTGGAAGTGTTTACCCCCATTTGTTTTAATACAGTTAATTTTAATGACAGAAAAGACGAATGTTTGATGATTGTATTTTTATTTTCATGATTGAATGCATGTTGAATACTAGATTTTACCAAAAAAAATGGTTGGTTGGTTAGTATAAAGTAGGTTTTTTTAATGCTTTTTTTTGGGGGATAACTTGTTCAAATTCAATACTTGTCTTGTGAGTGAGGAAAATAAGCAGTCCTAATTTAAAAGACTTAGCTGGTTTTCTGAGGCCGAGGTTTTTTGATAGCTGCTGGTGCTGCCTAAAGGTAAACTACATGAATAAATCGAATTAATTTCTAATTTCGTTCAGCAAACTTATTTTATTAATTCCTCTAATCACAGTGCAAGGAGTTGGTGGATGGAGAACGTGGGTTAATCTTTGGGGGTAAACTCCATATTCCCTAAGCAAATTTTATATTCACGATAGAGAAGAGACATACTACGTGGGAACCTAGGAAACTGTCCCTTTACCATTCCGCCTTGCTACTACTACACCATTCGGCAATGCGGCTGGTCAACTGAGATCATCAGTGAATTCTCCTTTCCCTCACTTTCTCCAGTTAGTCTTTCCTGAATTCAAGTCTTAAGTCTCGATTCTCTTGTGTTTTCTTGGCCGAAACATGTTACTGCTCGAATATCTAGTTGAGGGTCTCGAGTGACAAAGTTTAGACTACATCCGAAAGTTTCTTTGTTTTTTCGGTTGCACTTTGGTGGCCGATTGTATGGCCGTTGAACAAATGATCATCATACCCCCATTGCCCTTGGTAGTCTCCCTGAAGCAGATTTTGGTCATTTATTTCGGTAGGAAGTGGACAGGTCATGGAATAATAATCTTTCTATGGTCCATGGCTTGAGTCATGCTTCGATGTCATGCGATGATAGTCACGACGCTCTAGTCTTGTGGTGACTTGATTTTTCTAATTTTTAGTGGCATTTTCTGTTGAATTTTCACGGGAATATTGAATTTTTGTTGTTTTAGGTTAAAGAAGTTTCCACTTCCATGACAGCAAGGATGTGTATAAAGACTCACAACATCAAGGGTCTGCCTCCTTACGGCTGAGAGTGTTGGGTTCATGTTGTTATTGGCGGGTAAGACTGATTCAGGCAATGGAAATCCTTTTCTTTGTAATAGAGTGGTAGGTTTTACTTGTCTTTGGAGACTGTCTTGTATGAGGCATAGATTTTCAACAGTTTTCTCCGCTTTGTATAGTTGGACCAGTTTGGTTTTGTTTCTAGTTCGTGGCTGCTACATTGCTATATAGGCAGGTCTCCTATGCCTACCCAGGTCTACAATATAGCTCAACTGGTGTCTTTATGTAATGATGATAACTTTAAAAAGTTTCTTTAGTAACAAAGATTGATTGCAACAAGTGAGAAAGTCTCAAAAAAAATTGTCCCACCCAATT
>NW_024402844.1:0-44891 GCF_007990345.1 Gossypium hirsutum
TCGAATCCACTTTTTGACTTGATGACATTCGTGCCCGTTGGTCTCTTTCTCCACTCGTTCAAACATCTTTTTAATGGGCTTAGTTTTCCTCCAAAATTCGGCCCATCTCGTTCAAGTATTGAAATTCATCAGTAGAGAATTCTTCTTGAGACATGATTTAATTACTAAAAATGATTAAAATAAAACAAAAATTAAATACCTCACCACAAAATCTCACGTTTCACTCGCACTCGTGTTTAGACTCAATTTTTTTGGCTTTTTCTTTTAATGTATTTCACTCTTGCCTTTTACCACTCGACTCACTCTCGTGAATTCGTATTTTGTTTCAAGAAGACTTATTGCGGCTTAGAGGGTCGGCTTCAAATGGTTACAAGGGATAACGTCGGGTGTAGGTAGGCTAAACAAAAAAATAAATCAAAGTATGTGTGGTTTTGGGGGTAGAGGGAATGGTAGAATGAATGGATGCTCGGAAGCAACAAGAAATAATAACAAAATAAAACTCACTAAGACTTTTCACTTTTTTTTATATACTTCGATTTTTTTTTTTGAATTTTTTTTTGAATTTGTTTTTCAAATTTCCTCTTCTCTTTTTTTTTTGATTTTTTTTCAATTACAATATGCTGAAATACAAAGGAAGAAGAGAAAAGAAAAAAAATTACAACCTAATTTTTTTTCACGTTACGAACCTACTCCGAGCTTGATACGAATGTCGGCTCCTCGTTTGAGTAGCTCTGATACCAAATGATGTGATCCGGCCCAGATTAATTGAGTCATTTCACGTAATTGCCCGATCGTCGACGAGGAATAGTTGAGTTATCGAAAATAGGATGAAATAAGGCTAAAGATGCGGAAGCTTTCAAATGGTTTTAAAGGTTGGCTAAGGTGATGGTAAATTTATAAGGGTAGTAGGCTCGATTTAAGGAGAAAAATAAGAAAAATGGAAGTTGATAAATGAAGGCTCGGTTTAGTAAAAAGATATTATAGTTGGGTAAATCTAGGAGCATTGCAACCCCCTGGGCCCAGCCCTTCATGCCTATGGAGCAAAACTTTTTTTTTTGGGAAGGCCAATGCGGATTGTCTGAGGTTCTTGTAGCCCATGGGGGGGGCGGGGGGGATGGCATGAAACCTCCCAAAGGGGGGGGGGGGGCAAAGGGTGTCTCTTGGCCGATAGGTGCTCAGGAAACTCCAAGGGTCCCCCACATGCATTGATTGTACGTGGAACTTGAAGGGGCCTTGAACCTAGCCATACATGCACTTGCATTGATTACCCCCCCATTCATGCTGTGTGCCGTCCAAGGGAGATGCACCTTTCAATATGCATTAACCTTCCATGTACATATGTATGTCCTCCAAACATTGAACCGGTCCATGCATGTATCTCCCGTTCAATTAACTTTCCCATGGACCTTGCATTAAATGCCATGAATGTATCTTCCAAATTCGGCTAACCTACAAAGTAAATAACATAATTAAAAAACACAACTATTCATATAATTATAATTTAAATATAACTAAATAACTTAATATCACTAACTAAATTGAACACAATAATTATAAGTCAACTTATAATAAATTCAGCTAGCTCAAAAAAATAGTCAAAACATCAATGAGTTAAATTGAGCTAGGGGTTTCGGATGAGATGTAGCAACTTAATTATAAACTAAATTAGACTTAGTTTATGAAAGAAAGAAGAAGGAGCTGAAAGTAAGCTCGGTTGAGCTCAAACGAGCTGAAACAGCTCAAATGAGCTGAGTTGAGCTGGATGGTGCTCGGAGGAGCTAGAAATGAGCTAGGATCAGCTTGCCAACAATGCACGGGTCCTTGGATAGTTGCTTCAAGCTGATTTTGTGAGCTTTGGCCCTTGTTTCACCAAGGTTTTGCATTAGAAGCTAAAATAGCTTCTAGGAAATGTTTAGCATAAGCTTGAGTTATAGGTCCTTTAGGCAGCTCGTTTAGATCTTGGTTTGCACTCGAGGATGCCCCGGGCGTGCTCACATCAGTGTCTTTGCAAAAGTTAGTGATTGGAAAAGCGTTAGTAATGATCATCCCGTCTTGTACTCATGTACAAAGAAACCTTGTTTTCTACTAACGAATTACCCGACACTCTACCTTCTTCTGTTTTGTCTTTGTTGCAGGATTTTAAGTGTTTTCCCGGAGGAAGTCCAAATGGTTACACCGCTTCGTGGAATTGACATCAAATAGATTTTTACGGGCTACTATCCAAACGTCCGCTTTCGAGCCAATCCGAAGGACTAAAATTACAACCGCAGTCATGATCTGTTGCAAAAAGGTTACTTAGAGAGAGTCTTAGTCCTTGTGCTGTACCTGTTTTACTAGTACCTAAAAAGATGAACATGACGAATGTGCGTAGATTGTCGAGCCGTAAATAGATCACCATCAAATATCGTATCCATTCCTCGCCTTGTGATATGCTTGATGACTCAGTGTAGCTAAGGTATTTGATACGATCGCGACCTGGAGTGCATCAAGTTCGAGCAAGGATCAATGGTGTTGCTCAAGGCCATTACGCGAGCTCAGCTAAGTAATTCAAGGAGCCATTCGCCTTAGTTAATCAAGTGTGGGGCGAGGCTTTGGTTGGAGAAATAGATCGAGTGGACCAGCTTAATAAAGTGTCCTTGCAACATTTTGCAAACTAATTTCAGCTCAATTCCGCGCCTTGAACCCGTTCCAACTAAATTGACTTTTATTTATTTCTTTTAGCTTGCATTTGTTTGCATTGTAATACTTGCATTTAAGCCTCTTAGATTATAAATGGAGTTGCTGGTCATTAATACAACTCATCTTAGTTTAATTAAATGGTTTATTTGATGAATTTAATTTAATGAGTTGCTTCTTTATTAATCTAGTTACTAGGTTAATTTATTGGTGCATGAGTTAAAGTTCATTAAATACTTCTTTTATTAACTAGTTGTTGGAATAAATGATGCATAAGTGTGTGTTCATTTATTTACGTAGTTGTTATTTGTTTAAGCTTAATAATTGAATAAATGTGACGGTTACATATATTTTTACTTGTAGGTGACTTTTCAATTCCAAAGGCTGTTACGCATTCAATAACGGAGACTTTTCAAGTTATTTTGGTTACAAAGAGGGGCTGTTATAAGGAAGCATTAAGCATCATTAAAGAGAGTTTAAAGGAGCATTTCATGTCCTTTAAAATCTGGTAGCAGCTTGTTCAAATACCCCAACGTTTTTTTTTGCTACTTAATGGACAATTTATGCATTGCAAATTTCATTAAAGTGGCTGGAGTCTATTCAACTAGCCAAAGGGAAAATCAAGAGTCATTTTTCAAGCCTTTAAGAGCATTATTAGCTAGTTAAAGAGGAGTTATTGGACTCTAGAATTTTAAAGTCTTTGATTTTAATTAGCCCTTTAATAGCACTTTACTATGTGATCATTCGCTAGCTCATTTTAGCCTTATAAATTCTTGTAACCAAGCCTTTGGGAACACTACTTTTGGACATTTTTGAATGATATTCTGCCAAATTTGTGAGGCAACTTTTCTCTATTTTCGTTCAAAGATTTGTTGGCTACCTAGTGTTCTAGTTGTGTCATCCATTTTCTTGTTGAAAACTGACTTTCACTACTCGTGTGTGGTGTCAACATCCAAGTTCCTACTTTGTATGTGCGGGTCGAGTCTCATTTCTCCATCCGACCACCTTGAAAACTTATAAACATTTGGGTCATATTTTCTAATATTGGTTCGTGTTTATTTTGAGTCATTTTCATTTCCATTCCATTCATCTTTCGTTTCATTATAACCAAACCTAAAAAAACTTTATATCCATAAACCATCTACATAACTTCATATCCATAACCCATCTTTGAATCCTTTTACATAGCTTCTGCCTTATTTACGTTAAACATCCTTTGAACAATCGAACGCTATTCTTCGTAGACGATCGGGCAAACTCACATACGACTCGACTCACCCGAGGCGGATCGTATATTTGGTATCAGAGCTATAAAAACGAGGAGTACGAGCATTCAAATTACTCCAGGAATATTCTGTGACTCATCAAGTAAGTTTCAAAAAAAATTCAAAAAAAATTCAAAAAAAAACAAAATCTGAAATTTGAACATAGTTTTACTCCTTGATACGATCACGGCTTCCCATAAGCCAAGTCCAAGCCAAATCCGATGGTGCTACCTCAAGGGCCGATCACAAGGGCTCGTGCAAAATAATTTAAGAAGTTGTTATAGCTTTGTTCAGCATGTGTGGGATGATGTCATGCTAGACCTATCAACCAGTTTGTGGCATTTTGGAATCCATGCCAACTTTTCTACAAGTTCATTTCAGCTCACCAGTTCACATTCAGTTCAAGTTAGCTCCCACGTAGCTCCACACTAGCTCATTAGCTCTGGACTAGCTCATTATCAGCTCACGAGTTTAGGCCCAGCTCGGGTTTAACTCATGAATTAACCATCAGCTCATAGAGTTCACTTTGAATTCATTTGACTACTATTGACTTTTTAATTAATAAGTTCAATAATTAGTTAATTAATATCCTACATATTAATTTAGTTCACATTAGTTATATTAAGTATGTCTTAAAAGTGTTTATTGATGATAATTAAATTTGTCATAACCGAATTTAATGTTGATATTTGTGTTCACATTAGTTTGAATTAATTATGTTCACATTTCTTTTAGGAACGCAATGGACATATGGAGATTAAAAGCAAGCATGAATTTTGAAGGTGCATGGACGGTTTGGGGGCTTGAATCTCTTAGGTGCATGTTCGGCCAAGTGCATGTATGACCATATTCAATGTCTTTAAGGTTCATGAATGTTTCCATTCATGTATGGTGTGCTATCTCTTCATTCTCCAAGGTGACCATTCGGCCAAAGGGCACTCACACATGCATGAAGATAGCTTGGCCAATTAGCTTCCCCATGACTCTCCTTAATTCGTTCACACCTATGTTCACATGGCAAGACCATTCGGTTCACCTTGTTCACACTAGAAGACTCTTCAACATTTGGTTTCACACACATGATGGCCCTTGGAGTGTCCACAATTAATTCATACATTTTGGGCAAACATTGCTTCATTTAACAAGGTTGGCCGAATCTACAAGTGACCATTGGATATCATGCATTCACTTTGAGTTTTCTTAAGCATGAAGATGCATTCATCCACCATTCCCAAACCGAATCTGGTCATGCATATTAAGAGTTATTTTTCTAGAATTTTCTTTTAATTAATGTGTAAGTATGAAAGGCCATTCGGCTACCTAGACTTAGGCTTATAAATACTTGTTCAATTTCCATGTAAAAGACTTTTGAAACTTTTGTTAATGTTATGCTGCCAAAATCGTGAGGCAAACTTTTCTTATATTTCGTTCAAAGATTCGTTTGGCATTCCTAGCATTCTAGTTGTGTCAACCGTGTTCTTTATCGTACCCAAACTTATCACTATTCGTAGTGTGGCGTTCAACATACCGAGGTTCCTATCTTGTTAGATAGTGGGTCGAGGTTTCCCTTACCAAACCTATAACCGAACTCAAAAGGCTAAATCAACGGGTCGATACCATTTCGGTATTTGGTTCTTGAAAGTACCTTTAGTAGTTCAAACCCGTTCTTTCTTCTTTACCTAATCGAACCTAAAACGACCAATTTGTTCATACCATTTTGTTCCTACCCTTTCGTTCCTACCATTCCATTCGTACCCCTCTTTCTACTCTGACTATACCTTCAACTCAACTAATCCTAACGTAACTTCTCGTAGACGATCGCGCCATCTACATACGACTCGACTCTTCCCAAGACGGTTCATATCATCAGGTATCAGAGCTACCTAAACGAGAAGCTTAGACGTTCGAAGCGGAGCATTCCCGAGGTAGGTTCAGAAAAAAAAATTGTATACCGAAGTTTTATCATTTTGATTAGTTTGTTATTGTTGTTATAAAAACAAAAAACTACACAGCCAAAAAAAATCGTGTACAAAAGTGTTTTTATTGTATTTAGTTTGTCGATATAGTACAACAAAAAAGTTATACAAGTTAAAAAAATTCAAAAAATCAAAAAAATTTGAAAAAAATAAAAAAAATGAAAAAAAGTGATTTATGCAATTCAATTTTTATTTGATCGTCAAGCTTTGATCTGATATAGTTCCCGACCCTTCTTCTATTCTACTCTCCCTAATTCACCACATTTTTTTACCCAATTCCGTATTCTTTCAGCCTACCCTATATCGAATACATCAATCACTTACTATCCCTTTTGAACCGACCACCTAGACCAAGGACCGAGCCTTAACGAATCTGCTTACGAAATTACGAGAAAGTCAAGAGAGGTAAAAGGCAAGAGAGCGTGAGCGCATTCGAGGGGAGGTAAAAGCCGAACTAAGAGTGTAAACACGAGTGTGAGTGTCATCAAGCTTCTTTCTTTCTGAGCGGATTGAGAGGATTTGTTTGTGAGGCTATCTTAAACGAATAGATGTCCCAAATAGTGGACAAAACATGGAAGAACAACAAGGGCGACAACCCGTCAGAAACGTTCCAGATTTGCAAATGCAAGCCCTTTTGCGTGAGATGGAACGATTACTTGATCGAAGGCTTAATCCTCTTGAAGATTGACTCTACCAAGTCGAGGCCCAAAGACAACGCGATGAATATCCTGAAGTTGCTAGGCAAAGACGTGAAGGGCCCGATCAACGACGAAGACAACCAAGGGTTCAAGATGATGTTGTTAATGAAAATAGTGAAGATGGAAGCGATCACGGGTCTAACATAAGCCTAGAAAGGAGACGTCCTCGAAACCGTGGACAAGTAGATCGAAGGCGGGAGATGATGACTTGAAGAATATCAAACTCTCCATCCCTCCTTTCCAAGGTAAATCTGATCCGAGGCGTACCTTGAGTGGGAGAAGAAAATCGAACTAGTGTTTGAATGTCATAACTACTCTGAAAATAAGAAAGTCAAACTCGCTGCAATCGAGTTTTCAGATTATGCAATGATATGGTGGGATCAGTTGACCACTAGTCAGAGGCGTAACGGGGAGCATCCCATTTCCACTTGGACCGAAATAAAGACAGTTATGCGACGACGATTCATTCCATCCTACTATCATCGGGAGTTGCATCAAAAACTCCAAATCTCATCCAAGGGACGAAGAGTGTGGAAGATTATTATAAAGAAATGGAAGTGGCTATGATCCGTGCCAATGTACAAGAAGATCGAGAAGCCACAATGGCTCGCTTTCTAGCTGGACTTAATCGGGAGATTGCAAATGTCGTAGAACTGCAACATTACATTGAGGTTGTGGACATGGTCCACATGGCTATCAAAGTGGAGAAGCAGTTGAAGCGAAAAGTACCACCCGAGCCTATCCTAACACCAATACTTCTAAATGGGGCCAAAGCACAAGCAAGGGTTTTCCAACAAATCGAACGAAGGATTCTTCAACAATATCTAAGGCGAATAAGCCTATTGCTGAGTCAAGTAAAGGTAAGGCTCCTGAAATTTCCACCGCCCGTTCAAGGGACATAAAGTGCTTCAAGTGTCTTGGTCGTGGACATATAGCGAGTCAGTGCCCGAATAGACGTACCATGGTGATAAGGGCCGACGGTGAGATTGAAACGGAGGACGAGGAAGAGAACGATGCTGAATCGAATTTCGATGTTGAGGAGGACTTAGAACAACCCGTTGAAGGTGAGTTACTCATCGTCAAGCGAAGCCTAAGTCTTCAAAGTGTGGAAGACGAACAACAACATGAGAACATTTTTCATTCGAGAGGTCAAGTGCAAGGGAAGTGTGTAGCATCATAATTGATGGAGGGAGTTGCACAAACGTCGCAAGCACCCTCATGGTGGAAAAGTTGGGGCTGTCAACCACCAAGCACCCAAATCCATACAAGCTCCAGTGGCTTAACGATGGTGGTGAACTCAAAGTGACAAAACAAGTCCTAGTGTCCTTTAGCATCGGGAAGTATTCTGATGAAGTATTATGTGATGTAGTGCCGATGCACGCGGGCCATTTGCTTCTAGGAGGACCATGGTAGTTTGACCGACGGGTGATGCATGATGGTTACACTAATAGATACTCCTTCAAACATCTTGGCAAGAACGTGACACTTGCACCCCTCACTCCGAAGCAAGTGTACGAGGATCAACAAAACTTAAACTTTCAGTGGAACAAGCGAGAGAAAAGAAAGAGTGCAAAGAGAAAATTAAGGAAAAGAGAGAGAAAGACTAAAAGTGCGAGAGAAAATGAAAAGAAACAAAACAAGTAAAAAGGGGAGAGGAAAAGAAAGTGGAAAAATGAGTGTGTTTGCGAGGGTTAGTGATATCCGGCGAGCGATGTTTTTGAGACAGCCTATGTATGTATTTATGTACAAGGAGGCATTGTTGAATACTAACAAGTTACCTGAAAACTTGCCTGCTTCTGTATTGTCTTTGATTCAGGAATTTGAAGACATATTTCCGGACGAAATACCAAGTGGGCTGCCCCCTATCCGAGGCATCGAACATCAAATAGACTTAGTACCCGGAGCTGCACTACCCAACCGTCCTGCTTATCTGAGTAATCCCGAAGAAACGAAGGAATTACAAAAGCAAATTACTGAACTCCTAGACAAAGGATACATCCGAGAGAGCTTAAGCCCCTGTGTGGTACCGGTGCTGCTTGTACCCAAGAAAGATGGGTCGTGGCAGATGTGCGTGGACTGTCGCGCCATCAACAAATCACTATCAAGTATTGACACCCGATACCCCGTCTTGATGACATGCTTGACGAATTAAGTGGAGCCCAGATTTTCACGAAAATCGATCTTAAAAGTGGCTATCATCAAATATGAATGCGAGAAGGCGATGAATGGAAGACGGCCTTCAAAACGAAATTGGGTTTGTACGAATGGTTGGTAATGCCATTCGGCCTTACAAATGCTCCCAGCACTTTTATGAGATTGATGAACCATGTATTACGTGCGTTTATTGGTAAATTTTGTGTTGTATACTTTGACGATATCTTGGTCTACAGCAAAACTTTAGAGGACCACGTACCACATTTACGAGCGGTGTTGGAAACTTTACGAAAAGAGGTATTGTATGCTAATCTCAAAAGTGTTCATTTTGCACTGATAAAGTTGTGTTTTTAGGTTATGTCGTGAGTGCCAACGGTTTGGAGGTAGATCAAGAAAAAGTTCAAGCGATTCAAGAATGGCCGCGTCCGACGAACATTAGCCAAGTTCGAAGCTTCCATGGATTGGCTAGCTTCTACCGTCGATTTGTGCCCAACTTTAGTACCATTGCAGCACCCTTAACAAGCGTGATTAAGAAAAACTCGGCATTTCACTGGTCTGAAGATCAAGAACGTTCATTTAATTTGCTTAAAGAATGTCTTGTGAAAGCTCCTCTATTGTCCCTTCCAGATTTTACTAAAACATTTGAAATTGAGTGTGACGCTTCAGGTGTAGGGATCAGGGCTGTGTTGACCCAAGACGGAAGACCGGTGGCGTACTTCAGTGAGAAATTAAGTGGCGCTTCCCTCAATTATCCGGTGTACGACAAAGAGATGTATGCCTTGATTCGATCACTTGAAACTTGGCAGCACTATCTAAGACCGAAGGAGTTCGTGATTCATTCCGATCATGAAGCACTTAAGTTTATTAAAGGTCAGCATAAACTCAACAAACGACATGAAAATGGGTCGAGTATTTAGAGTCATTTCCCTACGTCATCAAATACAAGAAAGGTAAAGAAAATGTAGTGGCTGATGCCTTGTCACGGAGATATACCTTATTGACCACTCTTGATTCTAAGTTACTTGGTTTTTATCATATGAAAGAGTTGTATGCTAATGATGAGGATTTTGGAAATATATATGCTGCTTGTGAAATGGGTCTTTTGAGAAATTTTTAAGGTACGAAGGGTTTCTTTTTAAAGAAAATAGGTTGTGTATACCACAAGGCTCCATTCAAGAGTTACTTGTGTTGGAGGCGCATAGTGGTGGCCTAATGGGACACTTTGGAATAAGCAAGACATTGTCGACCCTCCATGAACATTTTTACTGGCCGCGAATGCGGAGAGACGTGGAGCAGATCTGTGAACGCTGCCTAATTTGTAAACGGGCTAAGTCGAAGGTCCAACCTCATGGACTTTACACACCACTTCCCATTCCCGACACCCCGTGGACCGATGTCTCTATGGATTTTATTCTTGGATTACAAAAAACTAAGATAGGGAAGGACTCAATCTTTGTTGTAGTCGATAGATTCTCTAAAATGTCACATTTTATTTCTTGTGCTAAAACTGATGACGCTGTGCATATTGCTAATTTGTTTTTTAGGGAAATTGTACGACTGCATGGATTACCAAGAACAATTGTTTTTGATCGAGATACAAAGTTCTTGAGTCACTTTTGGCGGACATTATGGGGAAAACATGGGACGAAGTTATTATTTTCAACCACTTGTCATCCCCAAACGGATGGCCAAACTGAGGTGGTAAACCGAGTTTTGTCAACTTTGTTGCGAGTGTTGGTACGAAAGAACCTCAAGACGTGGGAAGAATGCTTACCCCACATCGAGTTCGCTTATAATCGCTCTGTTCACTCAGCAACCAAATTCTCTCCTTTTGAGACTGTCTATGGATTTAATCCTCTTACTCCTCTTGATTTATTACCTTTTCCTGTTGATCAATTTGTCCATACAGATGCAAGCAAAAGGTCTGAATTTGTCAAGGAATTACATAGGAAAGTTCGAGAGAATATTGAATCTCGAACCGAGCAAAACGTCCAACGAGCCAACAAAGGACGAAAACAAGTTGTATTTGAACCCGGAGACTGGGTCTGGGTGCACATGAGAAAAGAAAGGTTTCCAGCTCAACGAAGATCTAAGTTGTTGCCGCGAGGAGACGGCCCCTTCCAAGTCATCAAGCGAATCAATGAAAATTCGTATAAGCTTGACTTACCAGGTGAGTACAATGTTAGTGCTAGTTTTAATGTCTCTGACTTGACTCCTTTCGATATAGATACTGACTTGAGGACAAGTCATTTTCAAGAGGGGGAGGATGATACGATCACGGCTTCCCATAAGCCAAGTCCAAGCCGAGATCCGATGGTACTACCTCAAGGGCAGATCACAAGGGCTCGTGCAAAACAATTTAAAGAAGCTGTTATAGCTTTAGTTCAGCATGTGTGGGATGATGTCAATGCTAGACCTATCAAACCAGTTTGTGGCCATTTTGGAAATCCATGCCAAACTTTTCTACAAGTTCATTTCAGCTCACCAAGTTCACCTTCAGTTCAAGTTAGCTCCCATGTAGCTCCACACCAGCTCATTAGCTCGGGACCAGCTCATTATCAGCTCACGAGTTAAGGCCCAGCTCGGGTTTAACTCATGAATTAACCATCAACTCATGGAGTTCACTTTGAATTCATTTGACTACTATTGACTTTTTAATTAATAAGTTCAATAATTAGTTAATTAATATCCTACATATTAAATTTAGTTCACATTAGTTATATTAAGTATGTCTTAAAAGTGTTTATTGATGATAATTAAATTTGTCATAACCGAATTTAATGTTGATATTTGTGTTCACATTAGTTTGAATTAATTATGTTCACATTTCTTGTAGGAACGCAATGGACATATGGAGATTAAAAGCAAGCATGAATTTTGAAGGTGCATGGACGGTTTGGGGGGCTTGAATCTCTTAGGTGCATGTTCGGCCAAGTGCATGTATGACCATATTCAATGTCTTTAAGGTTCATGAATGTTTCCATTCATGTATGGTGTGCTATCTCTTCATTCTCCAAGGTGACCATTCGGCCAAAGGGCACTCACACATGCATGAAGATAGCTTGGCCAATTAGCTTCCCCATGACTCTCCTTAATTCGTTCACACCTATGTTCACATGGTAAGACCATTCGGTTCACCTTGTTCACACTAGAAGACTCTTCAACATTCGGTTTCACACACATGATGGCCCTTGGAGTGTCCACAATTAATTCATACTTTTTGGCCAAACATTGCTTCATTTAACAAGGTTGGCTGAATCTACTAGTGACCATTGGATATCATGCATTCACTTTGAGTTTTCTTAAGCATGAAGATGCATTCATCCACCATTCCCAAAACCGAATCTGGTCATGCATATTAAGAGTTATTTTTCTAGAATTTTCTTTTAATTAATGTGTAAGTATGAAAGGCCATTCAGCTACCTAGACTTAGGCTTATAAATACTTGTTCAATTTCCATGTAAAGGACTTTTGAAACTTTTGTTAATGTTATGCTGCCAAAATCGTGAGACAAACTTTTCTTATATTTCGTTCAAAGATTCGTTTGGCGTTCCTAGCGTTCTAGTTGTGTCAACCGTGTTCTTTGTCGTACCCGAACTTGTCACTATTCGTAGTGTGGCGTTCAACATACCGAGGTTCCTATCTTGTTAGATAGTGGGTCGAGGTTTCCCTTACCAAACCTATAACCGAACTCAAAAGGCTAAATCAACGGGTCGATACCATTTCGGTATTTGGTTCTTGAAAGTACCTTTAGTAGTTCAAACCCGTTCTTTCTTCTTTACCTAATCGAACCTAAACCGACCAATTTGTTCATACCATTTTGTTCCTACCCTTTCGTTCCTACCATTCCATTCGTACCCCTCTTTCTACTCTGACTATACCTTCAACTCAACTAATCCTAACGTAACTTCTCGTAGACGATCGGGCCATCTACATACGACTCGACTCTTCCCGAGACGGTTCGTATCACTCTTCTCTATTTTTCAATCCTGAAACTTTTACCCTTTCATCCACTTCCATCCTTGACCTTTTCGCCACACTATACCCGAATTAATTTCTTTCTTGTAAGCCTACCCAATTTTAAATCACATCATCCTTTGTTACCCATTTCAAACCGACCACCTAGACTAAGGTTAAGCCTTGGCGAATCTGCTTACGAAATCACGAAAAAGGTAAAGAAAGGTAAAAGGCACGAGTGTTGTGAGAGCATTAGAGTGTTGAAAAAGCCGATCTTGAGTGCAAACACGAGTGTGAGTGCCATTCAAATTTTATTGTGAGTGACTAGTGAGGTTTGTGGTAAGGTATTCATTTTCTGTTTTGTTTTATTCATTTTTCTTTTCATCTATTAATCATGTCTCGAGAAGAGTTTTCAGCCTTTGAATTTCAATATTTGTTGAAAGAGATGGAGTGCATGCTCGATCGAAAAATCAAGCCTGTCCAAGAAAAGCTAGACCATCGAGCAAGAGTTCAACGAAAGCAAATTGTTCCAAGTCAAAAAAGGAGTCAAGAACATCACGGAGACACACATCTGATGACTACTCGAGAAGAGATTTCTATTGTGATACCTATTCGACAAGAAATTCGAGTAGAAAGAAAGAAAGCTTCGAGTCTAAGGTCTTTCGAGATAACGAACGAGGGAGCCCAAGTAACTCTTCGTATGCATCCACGAAGACTCATTCTCGAAGAATTGATCGTGAATTCTATCTAAATGCTTTCACATCTTTTGAACAAAATACTTATCATGCTGATTCACTTGTATTATCTTCAAGTTGTAAAGAAAAAATGAGAGAAAAAGAAATGAAAGAGGGGCAAGAGGCGAGTAAGAGAGAAAATGAGAGATTCTTGAAAGAGATTGAGAAAGTCATTGAAAAAGCCGTTGAAAAGAAAAAGAACTAAAAGAGATCAAAAGAAAAGAGAGGCAAGAAAAGATTATGAGAGAAAATGAGAGAATCTTGAATGAAATCGAGAAAAGAAACAAAGAAATGAAAGAAAAAGAAAAAGAGATTGAGAGTGAAAAAGAAAATGAGATTGAAAAAGAGAATGAAAAAGAGTTTGAGAGAGAGAAAGAATGTGAACAAGAAAAAGAGTGGAAAAGAAATTGAGATAAAAGAAACAAATGATTCAGAAGAAATAGAATCGAGTGAAAACGATGTTAGTGAGCAAGCGAGGATTCTTTCTACTAACACTTCTGCTCGATCTTTTTGTGATCTTTCTTTTCAGGTTCCTAAAAGTCCGTGCGACCAAATCTGATACGACCTCGGTTTAGTAGTTGAACCCGAGTCATTTAGTTCCCGATCGTAAACGAAGAAGTATATTAGACAAGAAGAAGATAGAATATATTTGAGTTCAAAGAAGTAAAGTAAGTCCGTGCAAAGTTGGATATGGATTTGGTTTAAGTTGAAATGGTATGACTAGAATGGTCGAGTTCGGTTTAGGATTAATTAAGAAATGGTATTTGGTTTTGGTACGTTTTGGTATTTGGGAATTGGTACGAAATGGTAAGGGATTTGGTACGAAATGGTAATGGTTCAAAAAGGTCAAGAGTGAACCAACACTAAAGAAAAGTGTCGACCCGAAACTTATAGGACCAAATTGAGTTGGAAATGGTTGATAAGGACCTTGACCCGATACTTAGTAAAGTATGAACCAAAGGTATCAAAGGTGAACGCCACACTCGGGTTTAGGGAGTGATAAGTTCGAAAGAAAGACTCGGAAAGACGCCACTAGAAGCTAGATAAGTCTTACGGGTCCCGAACGAAATTTGAGAGAAAATGCCTCACAAATTTGGCAGCAATTCGTTACTTAAAAATGTCAAAAAGTCCTTTACAAAATGAAATTTCAGCTATTTATAATCAGCAACTAAGTTAGCCGAATAGTCACATACATTTTCTTAAAAATTAAGCTAATGAATTCTTCAATGGCTTGGCTAGGTTCGGCTGAACTTGGAAAGCTTCTAGAATTCACATTGAACCTTGGACAACTTGAATGGTGCATGGATGAGCTAGATTCGGTCAATGTGCATAAATAAGCTCATTTAATTTGTAGCTTTTGCTGAAAAGTGACCAGCCATTAAGAGGGATTTGAATGGCCAAATGAAGTGTGAACACTCAGTTTCAAAGAGTCTTTGTGTGTGAACATTCCAAAACCGAAAAGCCAAGAGTGTGAACTTCATGTGTGAACGGCATTATGCTGGTTCTTGAATCATTTAAAATCAGCTGAACATTCCTCATGCATGTAACGCCACATTCATTGAACCTATGATGCATGCACCTAGCTTAAATGCTTCCACCCACATTCGGCCAACCTACACAACATGAACAAATGAATTTAGTTGATCATTATTCAGCTGAATCATATTAAAAACGAAATTTAGACAACATTAATCCAAATAATTAAAACAAAACTCAATTAATTAAACTAAGTCTAATTAATTCAGTTTGGACAAGACACATTAAAACATGTATTAAGACTTATTTATAAGCTGTAGGAATTTAATTTAACTTAATAACATGTAAGAAAAACACAATTAATCATGCATAATTAAATTTGACCAGATTTAAGACCAATTTAATAACGAAAATTAATTAAGCTTGTAAATAACTAATTTAACTAACTCAATTAATTATTTCAGCTACTATATTATTGACTAAGTTATTTTGAGCTAATTTTGAGCTGGTTCGAGCTCATTGAACTTGAAGGAGCTGGAAATGAGCTAAATGAAGCTCCACAAAAATAAAATTGAGCTACGTCCAGCTTGTAAAAATGACGAGCCTCGCTTGTAGGCTGAAACAATAGCCGTTCCCGGGGGCAGGTCGTATCAAAATCCAACTCCGATACCTTCAAAATGAGAGGCGTTTTCAGTTGTTTGAAAAAGGTAAGTTCGTGGACAACCGCCACCCATTGGAAATCGAAGGTAAGGAAGGTAAGGAATCTTTGTTTATCGAGTCAAGGCCGCCTGATTTAAAAATTACTCATAAAGGTTTTGATGGCATAATTTTTGAAAAATTTCCATCTTTTGATTTGGCTAATTGTTGTTCATATATTAATGTTAACGATGTTGATTCAAAAGATGCCATGAAGATTCCGTCTTATGACATGTTTTATAACGACAATTCTGTTGATTCTGTTGGATTGGTTCATCCTGTGCAAATTGTGAATATGTGTGATAGTAGTTTTTCACATTTTGATTTGTTTGATTATAAAAATTCTTTGAATTCATCTTTCTGTTTAAACGTGCCTATTCAAATGATTTGTGATGGATTTGAATTTTTGAAAGGTCGCATGATCACAACTTCTTTGCTCGATATATGCGTTAAAAGTTTTTTGCATGAAATAATTGATCTGTTTGACTTTGTTCTTCAAGATAAATCTCTGAAATTTTGTGCGAGATTTCCATGCTTTGATCTATCTGTTCGAGTAGAAATTATGATGCAAGATTGTTCGAGTATTTGCATGTTTAAGTTTCCTTTGATTTACTTCTATGATAACATGTTGCATCATTTCTTTGGTGATAAAATGAATATGCTTGGTTGTGCCAATTTTTCAAGTCTAATTGAACGAGTGAAATTTGAATCATGCGATGAGTTGATTATATTTTCCTTATTTAACATGTTGCCTGCTAAATCAAATGACCAAGTTCGTGTGTTCAAGCCTGGTATTTGCTACATGAATTTATTTTATGGAAACATTAAGCACTTTGCATCATTTGCATTCAAATTATGTTTGCTTGATGTTCGAACTTTTGATAAGAAGGTGAAATTCAATGATTTGGGTTTCAATTTTTTATTCGTTTACTAATTACCTTGTTTGGCCACATCTAAAATTTTCGTTCCATTTTGAGAAGGTAAGATCGACTTATGCTTTGGGACTTGAATCATATTTCAATGATGATTTATTTTTTTCTTTTCAGTCCATACTCCTATTGAAACTAACCTTTTACATTTTTGTGAATGTAACCCTTTAAAAAGCACGAGCTGTCATGGTGCTTCGTCACCTACCCAAGTTGATCGAGATAAAAGGTTTGTTTTACATTATCTATCTGAAGAGAGAAGATTCATCTTGTTTGAAAAAGGTAAAACTGAGCATAAATTTTCTTCTCTTCAAGATCGACAAGGTAATGATGTGATCCGGCTCAGTTGATTGAGTCGATTCACTTGATTGCCCAATCGTCGACGAGAAGTTTGTTCGATTTTGTAGATAGATGGAGTTAGATGATTTTTTTATAGCGGAAGTTGAGAAAATGGGTTCAAAAGATGGTTTGGTTAGATGTTTGATAGGCTCGGTGAAATAAAGAAATATTGTTTATAATTTAATAGTTAAAATGGAATGGAAAAATAGAACTCAAGCGAAGAACGATTCAATACCATGTAAAGTATTGCCCCGGGACTTATATTGCTTAAGGTGGGTTTAATGGAAGTCGAAGATGGACCTTGACCCGTTACCTATAGAGAGGTAGGAACCAAAGGTATAAAAAGGTGGATGAACGCCACACCAGGATGGTGATAAGTTCAAGAAGTCGGGTTGACGCCACTAGCGAGCTAGATAAGTCAGAACGAGACTCGTACAAAATAGGATAGGAGGAAACCTCACAATCAAGTTTTCAATAATCAAATTCTGTAACCTTTTACAATAAACAAAATAAACTATTTATAGGCTCTCTAATGCCTATTAAAATTCAGCTACTAATGTGTTCACACAACAATTAAAATGTTCACACTTCAAGCATTAAATCTCTGTTCATGGATAGTGTAAGTTCATGCATGGTTGAATAATCATGTTTCTTCCCAAAACCCGTTCATGCATGCTTAACCAATAAGAAAGCTTCCTTGTTCCATGAATGTGCATCTTCAATTCATATCCAACCCCTCTTGGACGAATGCTAGGTGCATGGGTCATGCATCTCTCTTAATTAAAACTTTAATGATGGGCTGGTTCATGAATGGAAGCATGTACCTTGTAAATTCGTTCTCCCCTTTGTACATGCACATTATACAATGTGATGAATTAAGGTAATATTCCCTCCCTTTGGACGTTCATGAATCCACCCATACATGTATAGGAGCTGATTGGTCAAATTGAGGTGTGAATGGCTTAGATGCCGCCTTGGGAATACGATCGGCCAAGCTTGTGCTTTAAGTTGCTGGACACCTTTTGGCCAAATAGGTGCCTTGGGGAGCCAAATGGATCAGCCACCATTCATTGAAAGAGGCCTTACATGCACTATCCCATACATTGAACCTATCATGCATGAACCTTGTTTAATTACTCTCCAAATTCAACTCACCTACAAAAACACATGAACCAAAATTAAATCACATAAAATTCAGCTGAACAAACATTAATATAATTTAGACACACTAATTAAACATAAATTAAATTAGACAAATTTAATAAAGTCTTAACAAGACATATTAAATTCGGCCAAGACACATTTAAAACATGTAATAAGTCAAAACATAATTATGAGTTGTAGTAATTTAAGCTAAATTAATAAATTACTTAATTTATTCAGACATTAAAATAAATGAGTTGAAATAAACTTAAGCCAAGCTCAAACGAGCTAAAGTAAGCTAAATTGAGCTCAAACGAGCTAAATTAAGCTCATGTGAGCTAAATCGAGCTGGGAAAAACTAAGATTGAGCTTGTTGAGCTGAGATTGAACTTCATCTTGCACTTGGGACCCTCGTGTTTAGGCCAATCATGATAGCAACGAGTGGTGCCACAACATGATGCGATTGAGATCACATCATACCCTCCCTCTTGAAGACGATTTGTCCTCAAATCGGGCCACTTGCTCGCGAAAAATTTTTCGAGATCATAAGCCCTTTTGTTCATGATCCGAAAAGTATTGTTTTTAAAACTCCAGGAACCACAAATGGTTTGAAAAGAAAATGATTTAGTTCCATGCCCTCCCTCTTTAGGAGGAAACCATTCCAAAGTGTCACCTACATAGAAATGGAACAAATTAGTGACACTAAAATTTATAAACTCAAACGATCTTTTCAGAATCTTATTCAAAATTAGAATGCATAATCCAATGCCGGGATCAAATGTAGAAGTGGATCTTACCTGTTCACAATGGTTTTCCATACTTGGTAATAAAGGATGCATCAGAATCAAATCAAATTTATAATCAAAATTTATCAAGGAGTCCTCCAAATGATCATGTAATCTAAGTTCCACTCGATCAATCTTACTTAAACATGCAGAATTTATATAGCAAGGCAGATTTGAGACACCATCTTCAAATTCAAATGCACTAACCATTTTACATGCCATCGTCTTATCACATATTCGGATCAAAAGAAAATTAAACAAGCATGCCTTTAAACATTCATATGTCTTGATTCTGTTAAACAAAAATAAACAACATTCTCTACAATCAAAAATTTGATTTTGTCTTAACAAGCCAACAAGATTCACACGTCTCGTTTTCAAACTTAGTGACAAAGCATCATACAAGCAACGATTGTTTACTTGGTCATTCAAACAAAATTTACAATGCTTGCCTTCTCTCAAAGATGAACCAGAATAGCGAACTTCAGGGTTGAACACACGATATTGTTCACTCGTTCCAAAATGCAGTGTGAATTTCTTAATTACCAACAATTCACACAAGTGGAACAAAAAGAATTTGAGCATGCATATGTTCAAACATTCATACATCGTAAATCTCATTCGAATAGACTTGTTCAAACATGGGGAATTTACGCAAAAAAATAGAAAATTCAAATTATCACCACACACAAGTAGACTAGGCGTTTCACATGCCAACTTTTTATCACAAGAGTTCAAAATTTGTTTGTGCGGATTTATTCGTACTTCAGTAAAATTCTTGCCAATACCATACTCATCAATAGGAAAACACTTCTTACCACTATGGAAGGTGTAATCACCATCATTCAGAATATGATAATCAAACAAATCGAACTTTGTATGTGAATAATCTTTATCGCACACTATCACACTTTGTTCATGCTGATCTAATCGAACGCCTTCAATAAAATTGCCAGCAACAAACTTATCATAGAAAAAACTTTTCAAAGCACTAGTTGAAACAAAATTATAAATAATAGATGAACGAAAATTAACCAATTCAATGGGGAAAACAATTTCGCAAAAACAATTTTCAGCAATCTTGTCATAAACATGTGAGTAAATGAGTTGAAACTCGCTCAACAAGGAACCCTTACCTTGCTTACCATTGGAAATGTGACAATCATTTTTATCTTCCAACTTACCTCTTTCAATCAATTGAAAACGTCTCTCGGTAGAAAGGTAATGAAGTTGGAACCAATCCGTGGATGGAATCTTGCAAACCTGAAACAAAGAAAAATCACAAGGTAATTTTGAAAGGGGGTTAGCAAAAGAATTCCTCTCTTTTTCGTGATTACTCACTTCACTCGTTTCTTTTATAGACTCTCTTTCTTTTTCACTTGATTTTTTTTTCTTTTCTTTTTTTTTTGCTCGAGTAATTAGTAATGTTTCTTATCGTAAAGCTAAACCCTAGAAACAATTAAAAAGAACATCATCAAAGCTTTTAAATACAAAAGATACAGAAAATTCACCAACGATATCGAATTTGGATACGAATTTTGATTTAGTCTATATTTCTTCTATTTTTATCAACTAAAATAGTTTGGAATAATTACAAAATGGTAAAGCAAAAGAGGCAAAGCAAAGCAGCAGTAGAGGAACAAAGCAGTAAAAGCAAAACAGGCACAAAAGCCAGAATTTTCCCTTTTTTTTTGTTGGAAGAGTTACTCTCCTGCGGAAGAGGAACTAAAAAGCAACTAAAAACAAAGCATAATTAATAATTAAAGAGAAGAAGAAGAAAACAAACTTACTTGCGGAAGAGGAACAAAGAACAGAAAAGAGCTTTCACAGTGAAAATGTGAAAAAAATGGGTATAGAGCTTTCACAGCAGAGGAAAGAACGTTTTTTCAAGGGGGAGAAATAGGTTAATTTGGTCTTTTATTAGCCAAAAGCACTTCCAGCGCTTTAGATG
This sequence comes from Gossypium hirsutum, assembly GCF_007990345.1. NCBI lineage: Eukaryota > Viridiplantae > Streptophyta > Magnoliopsida > Malvales > Malvaceae > Gossypium > Gossypium hirsutum. Next base: position 20,777 of record NW_024402844.1, read on the forward strand.
GTGAAATTTTTAGCTTCTCCATCTAGAGAGAAGCACTTTTTTGATGGAGAAATTTTAAGAGAAAAAGGAGGATGTTCTTTGCTCCTTTTAAGAGAAAAGCACTTTTGGGTGAAAAAGTGATTCTCAAACGGGCCCTTAGTATATATGACACATTTTAGTTTATGAAAGCATTCTGTTTCACTGATGTAGCATCTTAGTCTTTTCTGGCTTTGTTGCAGACAAGGGAAGGTTCCCAACTTGCTCTCAAGAAAAATGACGTCATGGTTATGGAAACAGAAGCCTTTGTGGAGCCAACTACTTCAAAAGACACGGCTGGTGCAATTATTTCCATTCCTGATCCAATTAGCGATCCTGAGGCTCCGACTGCATTACTGAAGAATCCTACTACAGCAGCTGAAGGAAGCCCTTGCCTTTCATCATTCTAGCATATCCAACATCTTCTTGGGTTCTTAAGTTCACTTTTCCATTTCCATCCTATTTATTAAATATAAATTTTATTTATTTTCTTATTAAACCGAACCTACAAAATATTCAAATTTAGCCTATCTTTTGAACCCTTTTTAAAAGTCTTCACTTAAACTGAAAACAATCTTCATCTTAAAACAATTTCGAACGAACTTATGATGTGATCTCAATCGCATCATGTTGTGGCACCACTCGTTGCTATCATGATTGGCCTAAACACGAGGGCCCCAAGTGCAAGATGAAGTTCAATCTCAGCTTAACAAGCTCAATCTTAGTTTTTCCCAGCTCGATTTAGCTCACATGAGCTTAATTTAGCTCGTTTGAGCTCAATTTAGCTTACTTTAGCTCGTTTGAGCTTGGCTTAAGTTTATTTCAACTCATTTATTTTAATGTCTGAATAAATTAAGTAATTTATTAATTTAGCTTAAATTACTACAGCTCATAATTATGTTTTGACTTATTACATGTTTTAAATGTGTCTTGGCCGAATTTAATATGTCTTGTTAAGACTTTATTAAATTTGTCTAATTTAATTTATGTTTAATTAGTGTGTCTAAATTATATTAATGTTTGTTCAGCTGAATTTTATGTGATTTAATTTTGGTTCATGTGTTTTTGTAGGTGAGTTGAATTTGGAGAGTAATTAAACAAGGTTCATGCATGATAGGTTCAATGTATGGGACGGTGCATGTAAGGCCTCTTTCAATGAATGGTGGCTGATCCATTTGGCTCCCCAAGGCACCTATTTGGCCAAAAAGTGTCCAGCATCTTAAAGCACAAGCTTGGCCGATCGTATTCCCAAGGCGGCATCTAAGCCATTCACACCTCAATTTGACCAATCAGCTCCTATACATGTATGGGTGGATTCATGAACGTCCAAAGGGAGGGAATATTACCTTAATTCATCACATTGAATGTATAATGTGCATGTACAAAGGGGAGAACGAATTTACAAGGTACATGCTTCCATTCATGAACCAGCCCATCATTAAAGTTTTAATTAAGAGAGATGCATGACCCATGCACCTAGCATTCGTCCAAGAGGGGTTGGATATGAATTGAAGATGCACATTCATGGAACAAGGAAGCTTTCTTATTGGTTAAGCATGCATGAACGGGTTTTGGGAAGAAAAATGATTATTCAACCATGCATGAACTTACACTATCCATGAACAGAGATTTAATGCTTGAAGTGTGAACATTTTTAATTGTTGTGTGAACACATTAGTAGCTGAATTTTAATAGGCATTAGAGAGCCTATAAATAGTTTATTTTGTTTATTGTAAAAGGTTACAGAATTTGATTATTGAAAACTTGATTGTAAGGTTTCCTCCTATCCTATTTCGTACGAGTCTCGTTCTGACTTATCTAGCTCGCTAGTGGCGTCAACCCGACTTCTTGAACTTATCACCATCCTGGTGTGGCGTTCATCCACCTTTTTATACCTTTGGTTCCTACCTCTCTATAGGTAACGGGTCAAGGTCCATCTTCGACTTCCATTAAACCCACCTTAAGCAATATAAGTCCCGGGGCAATACTTTACATGGTATTGAATCGTTCTTCGCTTGAGTTCTATTTTTCCATTCCATTTTAACTATTAAATTATAAACAATATTTCTTTATTTCACCGAGCCTATCAAACATCTATCCAAACCATCTTTTGAACCCATTTTCTCAACTTCCGCTATAAAAAAATCATCTAACTCCATCTATCTACAAAATCGAACAAACTTCTCGTCGACGATTGGGCAATCAAGTGATTCGACTCAATCAACTAAGCCGGATCACATCATTTGGTATCAGAGCTACTAAAACGAGGAATGCCGACATTCGTATCAAGCTCGGAGTAGGTTCGTAATGTAAAAAAAAAGTCAAAAAAAATCAAAAAAAAATTGAGTTGGAATTTAATTTTTTTTTCTCTTCCTTGTATTTTGTTTACTATTGTATTGGATTTAAAAAAAAAGAGAAGAAATTCAAAAAAAAATTCAAAAAAATCGAAAAAAAAGGAAAAAAAGAAGTGACAAAAAAATTGAGTTAAAAAAAAGAAGAAAAAAAAAGTGAAAAGTCTTGCGAGTTTTTATCATTATCACTTATTACTCCGATCATCAAGTTTCCCTTCCTACCATTATTTACCCATCCCAACGCCACACTTTAAACCAATTTTCTTCTTTATTCAGCCTACCCTACACCCGACATTATCCCTTGTAACCCATTTTGAAACCGACCCTCAAGCAGCAAATTAAGTCTATCGAGACGAATTACGAATTTGTGAGACGAGGTCGAGTGGTAAAAGGCAAGAGAGCGTGAGTTCATTCGAAAAAAAAGCCTAAAAGAGAGTTCAAACACGAGTGAGTGAATTTTTCTTTTTGAGCGAACTTGAGAGATTTGTGGTGAGAATTATTTTTCTTTATAATTTAACTTTTGTTTTCTAATATTTTGTTGAAGCATGTCTGAAGAATTTTCTGAATTTGAATTCCAAATGTGGAGACAAGAAATGCAAAGGATAATGCGATCTGAATTTCGACAATTCGACAAAGATAAAGAAGATTTGACATCTACTATCGTTGACATCAAGATTAGTGCAATCCTTCAAAGATTGGAAAATGAACCACAATGTGAAGATATGTTTCACACGCGTTGCCATGTCCACGATAAAGTTTGTTGCCTCATTATTGATGGTGGAAGTAGGTCAAACATGGCTAGTATTCGAACGGTTAAAAAACTTGGCTTGGCCACTATCAAGCATCCACAACCCTATCAACTGCAAGGACTTGGTGTTGAAGGCAAATTTGAAGTTACTCAACAAGTGCGTGTTGCATTTTCCATCGGAAGATACCAAGACGAAGTCCTTTGTGATGTTGTGCCTATTCAAGTCTGCCATTTGTTGCTAGGAGAACCATGGCAATCGGATCGCAAGGTCATTCACGATGAACATACCAATAGGTATTCCTTCAAGCATCAAGGAAGGAAAATCACTTTAGCGCCGCTCACACCAGAACAAGTGCAAGAAGACCAATTCAAAATGAAGCAATCCATTGAGCGAGAAAAGGAAAAGAGATTGAAAAAGAAATTGAAAGAAAACAAAAAGAAAACGAAAAAGAAAAAGAAATTGCAAAAGAAAAAGAAATCGAAAAAGTGAGAGAAAAAGAAAATGAAGAAAAGAAAATTGAAAAAGAAAAAGCGAAAAAAGAAATTGAAAGAGAGCTTGAAAAGAAATCAAGTGAATCGACTCAATCAACTGAGCCGGATCACATCAGGTAAAGTTTACGAAAATTTTCAAATACCTTTACTCTATTCGAATGTTGTGATTGATTGTTGTCTTTGGCCTAGTAGTGATCCGTTTGTGTTGGAAAGTGATTACACAAATCATGTTGTTAATAAGCGAAAGAGTGATTTAGTTTCCAATTGGCCATGGTACACTTTGCGTGTACATTCCCATGAATTGTTATTTTTGAATAAACATATTGAAATGTTTTGGATGAGGAATAATGTGTTTAAGTGCCTGCCATCATTTACAACCAATTATACCTTGATCCAACTTAGTCTTCATGTTTGCAACGTTGGTCTAACGAAACTCTTTGATAAATTTACGTATGCTTGCTTTGACCAATTGAGATTTTTGGCATATGTTCGATTGAATGAATTTTTTATGAACTATCGAACACATTTGAATCTGACTCCTTTGAGTTTCTTTTTATTGGCTGTGGTAAGAATTTTTCAGGTTTGTGTGACATCTTCCATCCCATTTGACCGAGGAAAACCATGCATGAGTCAAAGTTCTCCCATGGACAAACAGCTTGACTTGAGGACAAGTCACCTAAAAGAGGGGGGGAATGATACGATCGCGACCTGGAGTGCATCAAGTTCGAGCAAGGACTCAATGGTGCTCCCTCAAGGACCAATTACGCGAGCTCGAGCTAAGCAATTCAAGGAGGCCATTTCGGCCTTAGTTAATCAAGTGTGGGGCGAGGCTTTGGTTGGAGAAATAGATCGAGTTGGGACCAGCTTAATAAAGTGTCCTTGCAACATTTTGCAAACTAATTTCAGCTCAATTTCCGCTCCTTGAACCTGTTCCAACTAAATTGAACTTTTATTTATTTCTTTTAGCTTTGCATTTAGTTTGCATTTTAATACTTGCATTTAAGCCTCTTAGATTAATAAATGAGTTGCTGGTCATTAATACAACTCATCTTAGTTTAATTAAATGAGTTTATTTGATGAATTTAATTTAATGAGTTGCTTCTTTAATTAATCTTGTTACTAGGTTAATTTATTGGTGCATGAGTTAAAGTTCATTAAATACTTCTTTTAATTAACTAGTTGTTGGAATAAATGATGCATAAGTGTGTGTTCATTTATTTACGTAGTTGTTAATTTGTTTAAAGCTTAATAATTGAATAAATGTGACGGTTACATATGTTTTAATTGCAGGTGACTTTTCAATTCACAAAGGCTGTTACGCATTCAATAAAGGAGACTTTTCAAGTTATTTTGGTTACAAAAGAGGGGGCTGTTATAAAGGAAGCATTAAGCATCATTAAAAGAGAGTTTAAAGGAGCATTTCATGTCCTTTAAAATCTGGTAGCAGCTTGTTCAAATACCCCAACGTTTTTTTTGCTACTTAATGGACAATTTATGCATTGCAAATTTCATTAAAGTGGCTGGAGTCTATTCAACTAGCCAAAAGGAAAATCAAGAGTCATTTTTCAAGCCTTTAAGGACATTAATTCAGCTAGTTAAAGAGAGGAGTTATTGACTCTAGAATTTCAAAAGTCTTTGATTTATAATTAGCCCTTTAATAGCACTTTACTATGTGACCATTCGGCTAGCTCATTTTAGCCTTATAAATTCTTGTAACCAAGCCTTTTGGGAACTCTACTTTTTGGACATTTTTGAATGATATTCTGCCAAATTTGTGAGGCAAACTTTTCTCTGTTTCGGTTCAAAGATTTGTTGGCTACCTAGTGTTCTAGTTGTGTCATCCATTTTCTTTGTTGAAAACTGAACTTATCACTACTCGTAGTGTGGCGTTCAAACATACCAAGGTTCCTACTTTGCTAAGTAGCGGGTCGAGGTTCTCATATTCTCCATCCGACCACCTTGAAAACTTATAAACATTTGGGTCAATATTTTCTAATATTGGTTCGTGTTTGTTTTTGAGATCATTTTCATTTCCATTCCATTCCATCTTTTCGTTTCATTATAACCAAACCTACAAAAACTTTATATCCATAAACCCATCTACATAAACTTCATATCCATAAACCCATCTTTGAATCCTTTTACATAGCTTCCGTCATTATTTACATTAAAACATCCTTTTGAACAAATCGAACGCTATTCCTTCGTAGACGATCGGGCAAACTCACATACGACTCGACTCACCCCGAGGCGGATCGTATTAGTATTTTTGAAAATTGACCTAAAAAGTGGCTACCACCAGATTTGGATGCGAGAAGGTGATGAGTGGAAAACAGCATTTAAGACCAAGCATGGGCTGTACGAATGGTTGGTCATGCCTTTTGGACTAACCAATGCCCCTAGCACATTTATGGGGCTAATGAATTACATGTTAAGGTCTTTTATCGGTAAGTTTTGTGTTGTGTATTTTGACGACATATTGATATATAGCAAATCCATCGAAGATCATGTAAGGCATCTTAAATCTGTTTTAGAAGTTTTACGTAAAGAAACATTATATGCTAACCTTAAAAAGTGTTCTTTCTGTTCTGATAAAGTTGTCTTTTTAGGCTTTGTGGTTAGCGCGGAAGGTCTCGAAGTAGACCAAGAAAAGATCAAGGCCATTCAAGATTGGCCAAGGCCAACTAGTATTACGCAAGTCCGGAGTTTTCATGGCCTAGCAAGTTTCTACCGACGATTTGTTCCTAATTTCAGCACCATTGTTGCTCCTCTTACGAACGTCATTAAGAAGAACTCTACTTTCTTTTGGAATGATGAGCAAGAAAAGTCGTTTGTCAAAATTAAGAATTTTCTTACTAACGCTCCTTTACTTGCTCTTCCAGATTTTTCGAAGATTTTCGAGATTGAGTGTGATGCCTCAGGCATTGGAATAGGTGCTGTTTTAAAACAAGAAGGACGACCTGTGGCTTATTTTAGCGAAAAGATTAGTGGAGCTGTACTCAACTATCCTGTATATGATAAAGAGATGTACGCGCTCATATGAGCTCTTGAGACATGGCAACATTATTTATGGCCAAAGAAGTTTGTTATACACTCCGATCATGAAGCTTTAAAGCACATCAAAGGCCAGCACAAATTAAATCGACGTCATGCAAAATGGGTGGAGTTTCTTGAATCATTTCCTTATGTTATAAAATACAAAAAAGGTAAAGATAACATAGTGGCTGATACACTTTCGAGAAGGTATACTCTTTTGACATATTTGGACTCCAAAATTCTTGGTTTTGCTTTGATAAAAGACTCTTATGCTAACGGTTCTGATTTTGGTGAGATCTTTGTAGCGTGCGAGAATGGTGTGTTCGAAAACTTTTATAGGTATGAAGGCTTTCTTTTCAAAGAAAGTAAACTCTGTGTTCCTTGTGGCTCTGTTCGAGATTTATTAGTGCACGAAGCCCATAGTGGCGGACTTATGGGACACTTTGGAGTCAACAAGATGCTTGCAACACTTCAAGAACACTTCTATTGGCTACGAATGCGCAAATATGTGGAACAAGTTTGCAAGAGGTGTATAGCTTGTAAAAAGGCTAAATCAAAGGTTCAACCCCATGGTTTATATACGCCATTACCTATTCCTGAAGCCCCGTGGGTTGATATCTCCATGGGTTGATTGAGTCGATTCACTTGATTGCCCGATCGTCGACGAGAAGTTTGTTTGATTTTGTAGATAGATGGAGTTAGATGATTTTTATAAGCGGAAGGTAGGCAAAATGGGTTCAAAGGATGGGTTTTGGTTTGATGAAAGATAGGTTCAGTTTAACAAAGAATTAAGTTACAAAGATGATAGATAAATGGAAATGGATAAAGAACTCAAACTTTAAGAATGATTCAATACTAAAAAGTATTGCCCCGAGTCTTATATTGCTTAAGGTGAATTTTGATGAAGGATAGAAGCGGACCTTGACCCGTTACCTATATGGAGGTAAGAACCAAAGGTATAGGAAGATGGTTGAACGCCACACCGATTCGGTGATAAGTTCAATGGAGTTCGGATTGACACCACTAGCAAGCTAGTTAAGTCGCTTCGAGACTCGAACGAAAGAAGAGAGGAGGTAACCTCACAAGAACAAAAGTTCTATTAAGTTTAATTGATCAAATTCTGTCACCTTTTTACAAAGAGAAAAGAACTATTTATAGATTACATTAGATAGCCAAATAGACTAAGTAAATTCGGCTTTAATTGAATTAAACTAATCTAGAAATGTATCTTTAAAGGCTATGTCCAAATTCAGCTGAATGGTACTTCAATGGGCAGCTTCATGGCTAAGGAAATGAACTTGAAGGCTTGGTGAATGTATGGGAGAGCAATGGACATGTCTAGGTTTGGCCAAGGTGTGAATGGACACTCCAAGAGATGCCTTTTGGCCGAATAGGTACTTAGGAGATCAATGGACAGCAACCGATGCATGTAAGTGAACATTCATGCATTCTTCCATTCATTGTATTAAATCATTCATGCATCATCCTTACGTTCATTGAACCAGCCCATTCATGAATCATCTTTAATTGTGTTCCCACATCATGCATTGTAAGTAGACATTCATGCACCTAGCTTGAATGAATCTCCACATTCGGTTGTACCTACATGAAACATAAACAAATTAATTAAAATAGATATATTAATTAACACATAAATTTAAAATAGACAAAAATAAAGTCTTAAGCTAAACATATTAAATTCGGCTAAGACAACTTTAAAAACATGAAATAAATCAAAACATAATTATGAGCTGTAATAACTTAAACTAAGTTAATAAAATACTTTAATTATTCAACCAATAAAATAAATGAGCTGAATTGTAGCTAAATTGAGCTTGATTGAGCTGAAATGAGCTCAATTGAGCTGGTCGGAGTTGAAACGAGCTAGAAAAGCTAAAATGGAGCTGAAATTAGCTTGCACTAAGGTGCATGGTTTCTTCAAGGAGTTGGATCGAGCTTCCTCATCTTCAACAAGTTGATTCTCCTTCCAAAACTTGAACAACAAAGCTGAAACAACTTCATGAAATCGCTTGGACCTAGCTCGGGTCATTGGTCCCTTTGGAAGCTCGAGGGAATTAAGACGAGGACTTGATGGGGCTTGGGGCATGGTCACATCATTCCCCCCTTCTTCAAAATGACTTGTCCTCAAGTCGAGCTGTTTATTCTCTAGAAAATAATCCGTCTTTTGCAACTCTCCTTGAATGAATGGAACAATTAGTCGTTCATAAGCCTTTGCAAAAGAACTCACAATATTCGGCATTAGAGATGGCAAATGAATCAATGAAAATAGACAACCATTAATCATCAAGAAATGATCAGAACAACTATGTGGATCATGCATGGTCATAACAAGACAAGTATGAGTTATGTAAAAAGGCAAACTTAAAACATCATTCTTACAATCATATGGACAAAACTCCTTCCATATCCATAACTCATCAAATGGCCGAGACAAAGACAAATATGTTTTTAAGCATTCAAACCTTTCAATTTGCTTCCACAAGTCATTGTTCAAGTAAATGGAATGCGAGTAATGGAACAAGAAATTTAAATCTTCATCACAAACACACAAATGAAAGTTTCATATGATTCATGATTTCGCATGTTTGGCACTCGCAATTGTCGTTTGGTTATGTTCTCAACAATGAATTCATCACATTTTCCAAAGAGAAAAATCGTCTTATCATTACTCAAAATGGATTTATCATCATCAAGCAAAATCAAATAATTAACCACAACAGGATTCAAACGATTTTCAGCAATCAAGGTGTCTTCAAAAATTTTAGTTACATTCGACTTAAGAGAAGATGGTCGCATAACATCAAAATTCATACCTGATTCACCTTTAGGAGTGGAAAATTGAGAATCAATTTTACCTTTTTCAATCAAAGTGAACCTTTTCTCCTTGAGAGAGTATTGAAGTCGAAGCTCATTAAACAATCCTTGAAAAACCTGAAACGAAGGGTAAACACAAAGGCAACTTGCACTTTTTGAAGTGTTCGGTTCATAATGCTGAAAGAGGGTAATGTCTCCATAGACGTTGAACTCAAAGGAACAGGCTAAAACACTATTCACATATTGAACATATGTAACGATACCAGGTTCAAAAACATGAGTTGATCTTACCTTTTCGAAATGAAAAATGAATTTCATGGACAGCCACATAAAATGATCAAAGAGCAATTTTAAATTATAAACAGAGTCTTTAAATTTCAGAGGCCAAACATCAAACAGACATAAATTTGTCACATAAAATTTAGGATGCTTGAGTTCCGCACATATCAACCTAAAATAATAAATTCCAGGTTTGATCACACGAGTTTGATTACTTATGCCAAAGTGTTTTAGTAAATCAAACATGTCAAACCAAAAGGGTTTTCGTGTCCATAGAAACAAACATTCAAATCTCTTTATATTCATCAAATCAAACTTGCACAAATTCATGGATTTGTCACATGACAATAATGGATGCACAAAATTATCATATTTGAAAAATTGAATCGCTTTTCGTGAAAACCCGACATCATGCAAAACCAAATCTTTAGTTTGTCATTCGTACCGAACAACATCAACCACATTCAAAGAATAGAAATTAATCGAATGAAAATAAGAGAATTTTTTAAAACAAAGTCATTTTCAACAACTTTCAAACTTGATGGCCATGACTCGGTTTTTAAAACTTCCTTACCTCACTTACCTTCAAGCTCGTGTGGTTTGATTTCAACTTCATCCTTACCTTTTTTGGTCATGCAAAAACGTCGCTCGTTAGGAAGATATTGAAGTTGATATTCATCACAGAGATTTGTCAGAACCTGAAAAGAAGGAACAGAACAAAAACAAACATCACGGGGGTTAGTTAAAATTTCGTTCTCCTTTTCTTGTTCTCGCTCACTATCTTCATTTTCTCTCGTTTCTTCTTCAACATCTTTTTCTTTTTCAATTTTTTTCTCAATCTCAATTTCTTTTTCAATTTTCTTTTCTTTATTTTCTTTTTCACTCACTATTTTGATTTCTTTTTCTTTTTCACAACAATGTGCGGATGACACGAAAGAATCAAAGAGATAATCATTTGGCTCAAAGAAAGAGAAAATATTTTCATAAGCTTCTCGTCCATTTCTTCGAGAACAATCCTTTGGGAAGGACTTCTTTGAAGCATACGAGGAATAGCTCGTCCTTTCTCGCTCATCTCGAGTGATTTTTGACTCGAAGTTTTCTTCTCGCGGTCTTGAAAGCCTTGTTGAATAGGAGTCTTGATATGTGTGATACGACCATGCCCCGGGCACACTTTTGGATTAGCTCCCTAAGCATTGTTTGCAAATCCATGCGAGCTGAATTAGTTCAATTTCACTTCGTTAAGCTCCGTTTAGCTCGTTTCCAGCTCACTCAAGCTCAAGTCAACTCACTCAAGCTCAATTCAGCTCAATCTTAACCCAATGAGCTTATTTTTAGCTTTCTTTAGCTTGCATTTATTTTGCTAAAATAAACCATTTAATTTGTCATTAGTTAAATTAGTTGTTTATCTTAAGTTAGTTAATTTGTTAAAATCTGGACAAATAATTAATTAAGTGTTTTAATTATATCTAAATTAAATACTTAATTAATTATGATGTTTTAAATATGTCTAAAATTGTTAATATGTATGGCCAAATTTAATGTGCAAATTATTGAGTTCATATGCTGCTAATTTAATGTGTTTGAAATGCATTTAACTTGCTGATTTAATTTGCTGCAGGTTCATGAACGGATTGGTGCAATGTATGGGAGTGTGCATGCACAATTGAGGTTTAATGGATGGCATTTAAAGGAGCACATGCATTTGGGACGTTCATGCAAGAGGGAGTTCCTGAAAGTTCATGTATTTGAAGATTCATGGATCATATTTATGGGGGAAAATACATGGGACGTTTCATGCATGATTCATGCATTTTCAAGATGACCATTCAAGTATTTTAGGCACATTAATGCCTCATTCAGCCAAGGGAGATGTAGGATCATTAAAGAGCTTCACATTCATGGAATTATGGAGATTCTTCAAGGCTAAGGATGCATGAATGCATCAAGTGAAGCATCATGATGGTTCGGCCAATTCATGTACCATCTTCAAGCATGAACTGGATTTTAATGCTATTTGTGTGAACATGTTAAATACCTGTGTGAACAGAATTTAAGTTAGTGTGAACAACATAGATGCCGAATATCAATAGGCATTTTAGGCTTATAAATAGCTTACTTGTTTATTGTAAAAGGTTACAGAATTTGATCAATTAAACTTAATAGAACTTTTGTTCTTGTGAGGTTACCTCCTCTCTTCTTTCGTTCGAGTCTCGAAGCGACTTATCTAGCTTGCTAGTGGTGTCAATCCGAACTCCATTGAACTTATCACCGAATCGGTGTGGCGTTCAACCATATTTTTATACCTTTGGTTCTTACCTCTATATAGGTATTGGGTCAAGGTTTGCTTCTATCCTTCATCAAATTTCACCTTAAGCAATATAAGACTCGGGCAATACTTTTTAGTATTGAACATTCTTGACGTTTAAGTTTTATTTTTCCATCTCCATCAATTACCTTTTTCTAACCTACCTTGTTTCTATTCTAAACCGAATTTATCAACACCAAACCACTCATCTAAACCCTCTCAAAGCTTCCGCAACCCTTAGCCTAAATCACCCAATTTTGACAACTCCAACTACTCCTCGTAGACGATCGGGCAACTTTGTGAAATGACTCGATTAACCTGGGCTGGATCACATCATTTGGTATCAGAGCTACTAAAACGAGGAGCGCCGACGTTCGTAATAAGGCCACAAGTAGGTTTGAAACGTGAAAAAAAATCAAAAAAAAATTTGAGTTGTAATTTAATTTTTTTCCCTTGTATTTAGCTTACTATTGTATTGGAGTAACAAAAAAATCAAAAAAAAAATTCGAAAAAAAATTGATTGAAAAAAAATTCAAAAAAAAAGTGAAAAAAAAATCGAGCAAAAAAAAAAGGTGAGCAAAAAAAATCAAGTTAAAAAAAAAGTGAAAAGTCTTGCGAGTTTTTATTTTTTTTTTCTCTCTTATTTGCTCCGATCATCAAGTTTCCCTTCCTACCATTATTTCCCCATCCCAACGCCACACTTAGCCTTGATTTTATTTTGTTTAGCCTACCCTACACCCACATCATTCCTTTGTAACCTATTTTGAAACCGACCCTCAAGCAGCAAATTAAGTCTATCGAGACGAATTACGAAATTGTGAGACGAGGTCGAGAGGTAAAAGGCACGTGTGTTTTACATCAAAGAAAAAGCCTAGAAGAGTGTAAACACGAGTGCGAGTGAAAATCATTATTTCTTTGTGAGAGATTGGTGAGGATTTGAATTGGTGAGGTTCATTTACTATTTATTCTATCTTTCGATTTTCGAACATTTTCTTGAATCATGTCTCAAGAAGAATTCTCTACCGATGAATTTCAATACTTGGTGAATGAGATGGGCCGAATATTGGAGGAAAAACTAAGCCCATTAAAAAGACGTTTGGACCGAGTGGAGGAAAAAGCCCGACGGAAGCAAACTCCACCGAGTCGAGAAATAGAGTTAAGTTCATCACGATGACATTATTCGAGAAGAGACACATATCAAGACTCCTATTCAACAAGGCTTTCGAGACCGCGAGAAGAAAACTTCGAGTCAAAAATCACTCGAGATGAGCGAGAAAGGACGAGCTATTCCTCGTATGCTTCAAAGAAGTCCTTCCCAAAGGATTGTTCTCAAAGAAATGGACGAGAAGCTTATGAAAATATTTCTCTTTCTTTGAGCCAAATGATTATCTCTTTGATTCTTTCGTGTCATCCGCACATTGTAGTGAAAAAGAAAAGAAATAAAATGTGAGTGAAAAGAAAATGAAGAAAAGAAAATTGAAAAAGAAATTGAGATTGAGAAAAATTTAAAAAGAAAAGATGTTGAAGAAGAACGAGAGAAAATGAAGATAGTGAGCGGAACAAGAAAAGGAGAACGAAATTTTAACTAACCCCGTGATGTTTGTTTTGTTCTGTTCCTTCTTTCAGGTCTTCGGAAGGCCAAGTGACGATAATTTTCAACTCCAATACCTCTCGAAGGAGAGAAGGTTCATTTTGGCTGAAAAAGGTAATGTTCTCAACGATCCTAGTTCGCCTATGCCAAAAGGTAAGCAGGTATGAATGTTGAAAATTTTAAATCACTTCTGCCTTACTCGATTGTTGATGGACACACTGTTGATGATTTGGTCTTTAGAAAGAATCTGAACTTTGACGTGGCTATTTGTCATTCTTTGATTGATGATGATCCATTTGTTTTGTCTAATGATAAGAAGATTCTTGCTTTTGAAAAATATCATTTTGATGGTATTGGTTGTTTATCTTTAACTTGCAATGGAATGCATGTTTTGGATGCGCAAGATGAAAGTCCATATAAAATGTTCATTCTCACTGATCATGTTGAAAAGGAATGGAAATGTATTGATGAATACGCCATTGGCAAGATTTTTGATGAAGAGCGAATAAATCAGCACCAACAAATCTGGAATTGTGTGATCAAAAGTTGACATATCATCTGCTTGGTTGTGTTGATCATGTGGATTATCTAATTTTTGGTGTGAAATTTCCATGTTTTTGTAAATCTTTTCGAATGAAATTTAAAGGGTTTGCTTGTTTGAATTTGAGTATGTTAACACCCTCGTTGTTTAATTTGTGTAAATTGTTGGAGATAAAAGGACTCTTTTTGCCATTTGGATCGAGTAGTCAAAATCATGTCTTTAATCCTGGAGTTTGCTATTATGAATCATCCATGAAAGAAAGCAAGCATCGTAAAATTTGTTTGAATGAATGTGTAAACAATCTTTGTTTGTATGATACTTTGTCTTTAAGTTTGAAAATGAGCCATGTGAATCTTGTTGGTTTGTTAAGTCAAAATCAAAATTTTGTTTTCGGAGGATGTTCTCAACTGTGGACTAAAAGATCCGAACATGTTTTGAATGATAATGATTTGAGTTGCTTAGTGCTCTTTCTATGAAGTCGGTCATGAAATTGCCAAATCAAATTGAAATGGCAAGAGAAAATTTTGTCTTTGACCCCGGTGAACACCATTCTATATCATTGCCTAAGGTAATCGACCATGGAAAGTTGACTTCCAAAACCATAGCTATCAAATGCCTTGTGATTTATGTTTGTTTCCATCGAAGAAAAAGGTAAGAACGATTTCTATTTTCGACCTCGGTATTGGATTATTTGTTCAAACTGTGAATCAAATCTCAAAAGTTCTTGTGTTATCTTCATCGTTCACTAATTCGTTTTATTCTTTTAAAGTGACAATGTGAAGTGTACCCTCTAAAGAGGGAGGCATGCGAATGAGCTTCTTTTGATCGAGTTAATTGTGGCTTCAGAATCTTCAACGATTTTTCGCGAGTAATGGCCCGATTTGGGGACAAATCGCTTAAGAGGGAGGGGATGATACGACCATGCCCGGGCACACTTTTGGATCAGCTCCCTAGCATTGTTGCAAATCATGCGAGCTGATTAGTTCAATTTCACTTCGTTAGCTCCGTTTAGTCGTTTCAGCTCACTCGAGCTCAAGTAACTCACTCAAGCTCAATTCAGCTCAATCTTACCCAATGAGCTTTTTTTAGCTTTCTTTAGCTTGCATTTATTTTGCTAAAATAAACCATTTTAATTTGTCATTAGTTAAATTAGTTGTTTATCTTAAGTTAGTTAATTTGTTAAAATCTGGACAAATAATTAATTAAGTGTTTTAATTATATCTAAATTAAATACTTAATTAATTATGATGTTTTAAATATGTCTAAATTGTTAATATGTATGGCCAAATTAATGTGCAAATTATTGAGTTCATATGCTGCTAATTTAATGTGTTGAAATGCATTTAACTTGCTGATTTAATTTGCTGCAGGTTCATGAACGGATTGGTGCAATGTATGGGAGTGTGCATGCACAATGAGGTTTAATGGATGGTATTTAAAGGAGCACATGCATTTGGGACGTTCATGCAAGAGGGAGTTGCTGAAGTTCATGTATTTAAAGATTCATGGATCATATTTATGGGGAAATACATGGGACGTTTCATGCATGATTCATGCATTTTCAAGATGACCATTCAAGTATTTTAGGCACATTAATGCCTCATTCAGCCAAGGGAGATGTAGGATCATTAAAGAGCTTCACATTCATGGAATTATGGAGATTCTTCAAGGCTAAGGATCATGAATGCATCAAGTGAAGCATCATGATGGTCGGCCAATTCATGTACCATCTTCAAGCATGAACTGGATTTTAATGCTATTTGTGTGAACATGTTAAATACCTGTGTGAACAGATTTAAGTTAGTGTGAACAACATAGATGCGAATATCAATAGGCATTTGAGCTTATAAATAGCTTACTTGTTATTGTAAAAGGTTACAGAATTGATCAATTAACTTAATAGAACTTTTGTTTTGTAGGTTACCTCATCTCTTCTTTCGTTCGAGTCTCGAACGACTTATCTAGCTTGCTAGTGGTCAATCCAACTCCATTGAACTTATCACCGAATCGGTGTGGCGTTCAACCCATATTTTATACCTTTGGTTCTTACCTCTATATAGTATTGGGTCAAGGTTCGTTCTATCCTTCATCAAATTTCACCTTAAGCAATATAAGACTCGGGCAATACTTTTTAGTATTGAACTTCTTGACGTTTAAGTTTTATTTTTCCATCTCCATCAATTACCATTTCTAACCTACCTTGTTCTATTCGAAACCGAATTATCAACACCAAACCACTCATCAAACCCTCTCAAAGCTTCCGCACCCTTAGCCTAAATCACCCAATTTTGACAACTCCAACTACTCCTCGTAGACGATCGGGGCAACTTTGGTGAAACGACTCGATTAACCTGGCCGGATCAATCAATGTGTCCTTCTCGAAAATGTCGTCGTGATGAACTTAACTCTATTTCTCGACTCGATGGAGTTTGCTTCCGTCGGGCTTTTCCTCCACTCGGTCCAAACGTCTTTTTAATGGCTTGTTTTTCCTCCAATATTCGGCCCATCTCGTTCACCAAGTATTGAATTCATCGGTAGAGAATTCTTCTTGAGACATGATTCAAGAAAATGTTCGAAAATCGAAAGATAGAAAAATAGTAAATGAACCTCACCAATTCAAAATCCTCACCAATCTCTCACAAAGAAATAATGATTTCACTCGCACTCGTGTTTACACTCTTCTAGGCTTTTTCTTTGATGTAAAACACACGTGCCTTTTACCTCTCGACCTCGTCTCACAATTTCGTAATTCGTCTCGATAGACTTAATTGCTGCTTGAGGGTCGGTTCAAATAGGTTACAAAGGAATGATGTGGGTGTAGGTAGGCTAAACAAAATAAAATCAAGGCTAAGTGTGGCGTTGGGATGGGTAAATAATGGTAGGAAGGGAAACTTGATGATCGGAGCAAATAAGAGAGAAAAAAAATAAAACTCGCAAGACTTTTCACTTTTTTTAACTTGATTTTTTTTGCTCACCCTTTTTTTTGCTCGATTTTTTTTTCACTTTTTTTTTGAATTTTTTTTTCAATCAATTTTTTTTTCAAATTTTTTTTTGATTTTTTTTGTTACTCCAATACAATAGTAAGCTAAATACAAGGGAAAAAAATTAAATTACAACTCAAATTTTTTTTGATTTTTTTTCACGTTTCGAACCTACTTGCGGCCTTATTCGAACGTCGGCGCTCCTCGTTTAGTAGCTCTGATACCAAATGAGTGATCCGACTCGGTTGATTGAGTCGATTCACTTGATTGCCTGATCGTCCAACGAGAAGTTGTTAATTTTGTTAGATAGATGGAGTTAGATGATTTTATAAGCGGAAGGTAGGCAAAATGGGTTCAAAGGATGGTTTTGGTTTGATGAAAGATAGGTTCGGTTTAACAAAGAATTAAGTTACAAAGATGATAGATAAATGGAAATGATAAAGAACTTCAAACTTTAAGAATGATTCAATACTAAAAAGTATTGCCCCGAGTCTTATATTGCTTAAGGTGAATTTTGATGAAGGATAGAACGACCTTGACCCGTAACTATATGAGTAAAACCAAAGTATAGGAGATGGTGAAGCCACCGATTCGGTGATAAGTTAATGAGTTTGATGACACCACTAGCAAGCTAGTTAAGTCGCTCGAGACTCGAACGAAAGAAGAGAGGAGTAACCTCACAAGAACAAAAGTTCTATTAAGTTTAATTGATCAAATTCTCACCTTTACAAAGAGAAAAGAACATTTAGATACATAATAGCCAAATAGACTAATAAATTCCTTTAATAAAAACAACTAAAATGTACTTTAAAGGCTATGTCCAATTCAGCTGAATGGTACTCAAGGCAGCTTCATGCTAGGAAATAACTGAAGGCTTGGTGAATGTATGGAGAGCAATGGACATGTCTAGGTTGGCCAAGGTGAATGGACACTCCAAGAGATGCCTTTGGCCGATAGGTACTAGGAGTCAATGGACAGCAACCGAGCATGTAAGTGACATTCATGCATTCTTCCATCATTGTATTAAATCATTCATGCATCATCCTTACGTTCATGAACCAGCCCATTCATGAATCATCTTTAATTGTGTTCCACATCATGCATGTAAGTAGACGTTCATGCACCTAGCTTGAATGAATCTCCACATCGCTGTACCTACATGAAACATGAACAAATAATAAATAGATATATTAATTAACACATAAATAAAATAGACAAAAATAAAGTCTTAAGCTAAACATATTAAATTCGGCTAAGACAACTTAAAAACATGAATAAATCAAAACATAATATGAGCTGTAATAACTAAACTAAGTTAATAAAATACTTAATTATCAACCAATAAAATAAATGAGCTGAATTGTAGCTAAATTGAGCTTGATTGAGCTGAAATGAGCTCAATTGAGCTGGTCGGAGTTGAAACGAGCTAGAAAAGCTAAAATGGAGCTGAAATTAGCTTGCACTAAGGTGCATGGTTCTTCAAGGAGTTGGATCGAGCTTCCTCATCTCAACAAGCTGATTCTCCCTCCAAACCTTGAACAACAAAGCTGAAACAACTTCATGAAATCGCTTGACCTAGCTCGGGTCATTGGTCCCTTTGGGAGCTCGAGGGAATCAGACGAGGACTTGATGGGGCTTGGGGTGGTCACATCATAAATGAAACTCTACAAACTCGATTGCCTAGTGAATTTACATTAGTGCAACTTTAATGTGTCAGATTAACCCCTTTTGATACAGATTTTGACTTGAGGAAAGTGATTTCAAAGAGGGGGAATGATACGATCGCGACCTGGAGTGCATCAAGTTTGAGCAAGGACTCAATGGTGCTGCTCAAGACCAATTACGCGAGCTCGAGCTAGCAATTCAAGGAGGCCGTTTCGGCCTTAGTTAATCAAGCGTGGGGCGAGGCTTGGTTGGAGAAATAGATCGAGTTGGGACCAGCTTAATAAAGTGTCCTTGCACATTTTGCAAACTAATTTCAGCTCAATTTCCGCTCCTTGACCCGTTCCAACTAATTGACTTTATTTATTTCTTTTAGCTTTGCATTTAGTTTGCATTTTATACTTGCATTTAGCCTTTAGTTTAATAATGATGCTTCTTTTCTTGTTTAATTAAATAGTTTATTAATGAATTTAATTAATGAGTTGCTTTTTAATTTAATTTATGATGAGTTAAAGTCATTATATTTTTAATAATTGTTGGATTAAGGTGGTTCATTTATTTACGTAGTTGTTAATTTTTAAGTTTATATTGAATAAATTGCGTTAATATGTTTAATTGCAGTACTTTTCATTCAAAGCTGTTACGTTTCATAAGAGACTGTAAGTTATTTTGGTTCAAAAGGGGGGTTTAAAAGAAGCATTAAGCATCATTAAAAGAGTTTAAGGACATTTCATGTCCTTAAAATCTAGTAGCAGCTTGTTCAAATACCCCAACGTTTTTTTGCTACTTAATGGACAATTATGCATTGCAAATTTCATTAAAGTGGCTGGAGTCTATTCAACTAGCCCAAAGGGAAAATCAAGAGTCATTTTCAAGCCTTTAAGGACATTAATTCAGCTAGTTAAAGAGAGGAGTATGACTCTAGAATTCAAAAGTCTTTGATTATATTTAGCCCTTTAATAGCACTTTACTATGTGACCATTCAGCTATCTCATTGGCCTTATAAATTCTGTAACAAGCCTTTTGGGGACACTACTTTTTGGACATTTTTGAATGATATTCTGCCAAATTTGTGAGGGCAAACTTTCTCTGTTTTCGTCAAAGATTTGTTGGCTACCTAGTGTTACTAGTTGTGTCATCCATTTTCTTTGTTGAAAACTGAACTTATCACTACTCGTAGTGGTGGCGTTCAAAACATACCAGGTTCCTACTTTGCTAAGTATGGGTGATCTCATATCCCTTCCACACCTTGAAAACTTATAAAACATTTGGGTCAATATTTCTAATATTGGTTCGTGTCTATTTTCGAGATCATTTTCATTTCCATCCAATCCATCTTTCTTTATTAGAACCAAACCTACAAAAACTTTATTAAAACACCTTTGAACAAATCTAATGCTACTTCTTCGTAGACGATGAGCAAACTCACATACGACTCGACTCACCCTGAGGCGGATCGTATCACGACCGGCATCTCAATTTCATCATCTCTTCTGAGGGCACTTCAGATTTGTTCTCTTGTCATCTTCAGACTCGATCTTGCATTTGGCTGCACCACCATCACTCGATGTTTAGGGCATTGACTAGCAATATTGGCCTTGCCTTGACACTTAAACACTTTATGTCACGAGCTTGATTAGGAACGGGCTCATGTCTACTCTTACCAATGTCATTTTATTGGCTTGCACACAGTGGTTCCTAGGCTAAAGAGCTTTGCTCGTTCCTTGAATCCATTTATTGGTAGAAGACTTGGATAGGCCCGGTTGACACTTTTTGCTTCAATTGCTTTTCAATATTGATCGCCATATGAACCATATCCATTACTTCAACGTAGTGTTGAAGTTCCACCACATGAGCTATATCTCAATTCAAACCGGTTAAAAACCTTGCCATCATCGCTTCTCGATCTTCCTCCATGTCGGCTCTTATCATAGCGATCTCCATCTCCTTATAATAATCTTCGACGCTTCGGTTGCCTTGAGTGAGATTTTGGAACCGTTGATACAACTCCCAGTGATAGTAGGAGGGAACATAACACTTCCGCATGACAGCCTTCATTTTTTAGAGATAGGCCTTTCACCATACAAGGGCGTAATCTGAAAACTTGATAGCCACAAGTTTAACCTTTTTAATCTCCGAGTAGTTGTGACACTCGAAGACAAGTTCGACTTTCTTTTCCCACTCCAGGTACGCCTCCGGGTCATTTTTGCCTGAAACAATGGAATGACTTCTTAAGTTTTTAAGATTGTCATCAAGATGATCTCGACCTCGTTGTCATGGTTTTAATGTTCTTTGCCTGACACTTTAAACGGATGAATGATCACTTTCAGCTCCTAGGCTGTACAGATCTCTTTTTTTCAGGACGTCCACGTTCTCCGGGTTTTGTCGCCCTTTCACATTGTCCCTCTTGATGATCCAATTCTCCTGCATTGGTTTATCATCCTCGGAGCATGCGCTGAAATCTCAGATCAAAGCTTGTTGGTCAAATCAGGGACTCCGCCACCTGACAACATTTTCGGCGTGGACCAATTTCAATCCATTTATCTCTCGACTTCTATGAAAGTTTAATCACACAACAAAAAAAATCACACGCATTCAAAAAAAAAGAAATCACTCAATTTTGGCTTTTATCCCTCTCGGATGGTCTCACCCACTCTCTTACTTTTTACCACTGGTTTTCGTCTCTTGAATTCTCTGCAAACTATATAGACAAATCAAAGAAAACCTTTGGGTCGATTTACAAAATTGATGTGGTTAGGTGAGGAACAATGTAGGTTAAAGGTAGGTTGAAGAAAGGAGGATACCAGTTTAGTGTGGCATTGGTGTGTGCAAAAAGTAGCATAGAACTTTGAGGATCAGAATATCTGAGAGAATTTTAAAAACAACTTCCAATCATTTTTCATTTTTTTCACTGATTTAACACAAAATATACTTCAATGCAACTTGAATTTCACGAATAACTCTTTTTATACATCTGGGGTTACAAATATCAGTACTTCCTCAATTTTAACCTGGTTCAACTTGTAGCACTCACCTCAGATGAGATTCGTGACGCAAGATTTGCACCTCTTTGAGTTTAGTTAGGGTTTCAAGAAGTTGATGGACGAAGGTTGGGTTCAAAATAGGATAACTCGATTTTGGGAAATGATTTAAGGAATGGAAATTGGGAATTCAACTAAGGTTCAAGCAAGAACTAGCACAATAGGAGTGTACTAACCTGTTACTTAGATGAACACTTAATTAAGATGGTATGGAAATAAGGTGGAATACTGGTATAGGACCCGACTCGCTATTAAAGGTGATAGGAACCTCAGTATATCTTAGAAAGCCACACTTTCGGAATCAAAGTGATAAGTTCGTAAACAAAGATAAAATGATGCCACAAGGATTTTGATAAGTCAAACTAGTCTTTAGAGAATATTGAGAGTTGAAAACAAACTGATAAATTTCATAAATTGTTCGTTAGCCTCTAAAGTAAAAAAATGAGCACATATTTATAGCTTAAACAAGTAGTTAGTCGAATGGTCAAATTGGAAGTGGAGTGGACAGCAATTTTAAAGTTAATTGGGGCTAGAACCTTCCTTGAAGATTCTTGAACGTCCTTGGAAGCTTCCTCGAAGTTCCCAAGCATGAGACTATTGACAACATCTAGAAGGAGTCCATTTAGCTGAATATTGATAGCCAAGGTGGTGAGCTGAACAGCCTTGTCTACATTCAGTCAAAGGAGCTAAATGCTCCTTAAATGACGCCAATCGTCAATAGACATAGAAGCTGAATGTGAATAGCTGAATGGATTAATTATAATCAGCCATGTCCCTTATTATTCCCGAAAAGGCACCTAGAGAAACTTAAACAATAGTTGGCCTTTTAATTTAGCTTGGAACATTGAATATTCAGCCACCTTTTGGCCGAATGGCCATTTGGGAACACCAAGCATTCTAACATTAATCACGTTTCTTGCTCCTAGGCTATTCATGCACCAGCAGCTCTTTAACGCATTAAGTACGGTTCATGCTCCTATGCACCAACAGCTCTTTAATGTTGTTCCATGCACCAGCAACTCAATTAATGTGCCATCCATCCATGCCTTGTTCACTAATTAATTTGGCTGTAGCAAGAAGCACATTAAATTCGGCATGCTTGCTTCTTTAATGTCGAAAATAGCTGCACATTTAACCAAAATTAATCAGTGTTGAACATATTAATTGCAGAAATTTAAGCACATTCAGCTGGACAAGAATAAATGTGTCCTAAACTAAGACAATTAATGGCTGTGCTAAACAATAACATGTTCCAATTCAGACATATTAATTTCGGTGGAACATATTAAAACCATTATTAAGCTAAACATATGAGCTCATTAACTAATTTAAACTAACACATTTAAACATAATTAAAATGTTCAGATTTTAATTTATTAAAAATAACACAACAAAATTATTGAGCTGATTTAATTTAATTTAACTAGACTCAATTAAATTAATTCAGCAACTAATAAAATGCAATGAAATTTAAATGAAATTCAAATCAAGCTCCAATGAGAATGCTTAAGGCATCATGAATCCTTGGAGCTGGTATGAGCTAAATCAAACGTGAACAACGTTGCAAATGGAGCTACTTGGGCTGGTCACTTGATGTTCGGTCATCGCCTTCCATCCAAACTCGAAGCAATGTAACTTGCTACGGCTTCTTGGAACCACTTGGCATGAGCTCGAGTAATTGGCCCGATGGCTATTCCATGGTCTTCATGGGCGAGCTCACATCACGGAAGCTTGAATCTGACCGTACATGAACATTCATTCCTCCAAACATTGAACCAAACCATGCATGAATCTCCCCATTCATTGAATAAGCCCGTACATGCATCTAACCTTATAATGAATCTCCACATTCGGCTAACCTTGGTTATTTGGAGGGCTGATATAGGGTTGCGCGCGACCAAGATCGAGGTGCCAAGTCACGAGAAACTCCTACGAAAGATTCTTAGACGAACAGATCTGAAATCAAAAAACAAAGATTAAATTAAACCGAATCAGATTTGAATTTAAACATTCCCAAAATTCAATTAAAAGAGCAGCAAGAAGAAAAGAAATAGAATCGATGAATCAAACGAAAATTGAGAAGAAAGAAAAGATGCGAATCTGCCAAGGAATTGATATCGGCTCAAGAATGCCCAATTTCCAGTCAACAATTGATTCCAAATTGAAAGAAATCCAATCGGGCCAACCAGATCTCATTTTTGGAGTTGAATCGTTTGCTGCCTAGATCTTCTTAACGAT